>NC_060140.1:650523929-650824970 GCF_021461385.2 Schistocerca piceifrons | reverse complement strand
ACGATTATGGTCAGTCAACCAAAACTGGTTGTTAAATAAAATATGTTATAAGGATTTCGAGGCGGTAATCATGACGCTTTTTAGTTACGAGCTTATTGGCATCGCCTCCTGAAAATACTGTACTATATGTGCAAAACAAGGTATACATAGAGATACTGAATGAAACGAGTTTGGTTGTCAAAAGTGTAATGCGTAAAGCCTTCGCTGACTGCTATAGCAAAATATTATTGAAAATCTGCCACAAAACCCGAAAAAATTCTGGTTGTGCCAGTTAATGGCACTAAAGTTAGGGTTCAGACGTTAATGGAAGAGTAAGGAAGTGAAATTTAGGAGAAATTCTGAGAACTGTTTCGATATGTTCCATTACATACAAACGTAGGAATATAACCTCAATTTAACAATGATTCTGAGGTTTCGTTAACTTTGCAGGACGCTTTCGTGAAGAATGTGCAGTGACATACATTCTGGTCGGTGAAATTCGCCAGAATAAAATACGCCAGATTTCAGTCAGGTACGTCCACCAATCAAAATTATGTAATTAAATAAAAATCGTAGTTCGTTTCAGTGCTAGCTATTCCCACAACCTTTTTTGCGATTTCATCTTTCCTTGAGCCATACATTACGGTGATCATGGAGTGCTAGGATGCTTTAATCCCACTAGGTAGATCTTGGCCCTTATGACTTCGTGGAGGAGTCAATGTGGCCCGCGGACTAAAACGTTTGGAGACCCCTGCTATAGACTAAATTAACTTACTACGAAGAATTCTGTATTTTAGTAAATAGTAACGTGATTATTCAATAATTATCATGGAAAATCTTAAGAACAGTGTCCGATTATACAGTGGAATATAGTGAACCAAACACATCCGTGTATCCTGCTGGTCACGAGCATTGACTTCCTCACATTTTCACAGTGATTGCAGCACTTGTACTTGATGCAATGCTTGAGCATTGGTTGGTTGGTTGTTTGGGGAAGGAGACTAGACAGCGTGGTCATCGGTCTCATCGGATTAGGGAAGGATGGGGAAGGAAGTCGGCCGTGCCCTTTCAGGGGAACCATCCCGGCATTTGCCTGGAGTGATTTAGGGAAATCACGGAAAACCTAAATCGGGATGGCCGGACGCGGGATTGAACCGTCGTCCTTCCGAATGCGATTCCAGTGTCTAACCACGCTTGAGCATTCACACATGCGATTTTTCCATTGGGAAAACATACTTTTGTTGTGACAAAGACACAGTGAAAGTAAATGTACACAATTGTAGCCAAAGGATCTGAAAGGGTTAAAAGCCGACCACTAAATTCTAAAAGTTTGCAACAAATTTATAAGGAGGCTGGTAAGACAGGGATATAGTCTTCCTCCCTTGCTGTTCAATCTCTGTGCGGAAGAAGCAATGACGGAAATAAAACAAAGGTTTAAGAGTGGGATTAAAATTCAAGGTGAAAAGATATCAATGTTAAGATTTGCTGATAACATTTATGTCCTCAGTGAAAGTTAAGAAGATTTAAACATGTGTTGAATAATATGGACTGAGAGTAAATCGAAGAAAGAAGAAAATAATTAGAAATAGCAGAAAAGGGGAGACCCGGAAACTTGACATCAGATTTGATTATCACAAAGTACCTGTAGGTAAGGAACTCTGCTACCTATGTAGCAAAATTGTCCATGACGGACGGATCAAGGAGGACATAGAAAGCAGACTAGCACAGGCAAAAATGGCATTGCTGGCCAGGAGAAGTCTGCTACTATCAAACATAAGTCTTAATTTGAGGAAGATATTACCATGAATGTGCGTTTGGAGCCCAGCGTCGTGTGGAAGTAAGACATGGACTGAGAAAACCAGAACCGAAGAGAATAGAAGCATCTGAGATGGGATGCTATAGAAGAATGTTGAAAGTTATGTGAACTGATAAGGTAAGTAACGAGGAAGTTCTCCGCAGAATCGGCGAGGAAAGGAATATACGGAAAACACTGACGTGAAAAAGTGACAGGATGATAGGACATCTGTTAATACATCAGGGAATAACTTCCGCAGTAGAAGAGGGAGCTGCAGGAGAAAACTTTAGAGGAATATAAAAGTTAGGATATACACAGAAAATAATTAATGGAGTAGGTTTGAATCGCTACTCTGAGATGAAAAAGTTGGCACAGAAGAGGAATTCCTGGCGTGCCGCATCAACCAGTCAGAAGACTGATGACTCACAAAAAAAGTGCAAGTATCTAACCAAAATTGTATCATTTTATTCAGTGAAAGTATCAGTGATAAGATTGTTCTAAATTAGTTATTCAGCAAACCTGCATCTGACTGCGTCTGTGAACTTGTTTCTGGCACTCCTTCGTTTTCTCAGAAATGCAACATCAAGTGTAAGAGAATAATGTCGTTTGTGCAATGGCATTACGATGGTACTGGAAAATTAACTTTTGGCCCTGATGTTTACTTGGTTCTTTCATTGGTGGGTAACTTTAGTTTACTACTCATTTTCATATTCAATACAAGCAAAAGATGCGTATTATGATTCGGGCTGTTAGATTTAAACACAATGTTGATCTCAATATATATATATATATATATATATATATATATATATATATATATATATATATATTGTTAAAATTTTAAGTCATACACAAAACCTACTATTTCAAACATTTTCTTAGCACGAATCATTCTTACAAAAAATTTTACAAAACGCTTACTGCGTCAAACCTTGGACATACAAATCCAAACTCTGAACATTATCTAACAAAAGCCAATTTTAAATGATTATATATCTTCTCTCATTTACATGAAAAAGTTTGGTCTGGAGCAGCGACCTACCTTAACGCTGTCACCACACGTCTGCTTCCTCCACGCACCTAGCTGCGACTCCTCCCTTAAAACTGTCTGCACACGTCAGCTTGTTCCGGGCACATACCTGCGACTCCCCTGTTTTTTACTGCGCGCAGCCGGCTCTCTTAACCATCAAAGATCCTCCTACTCAAAGATATTATACCCGTTCCACCTTGCGGTTGGCAACTAACGACTATTTTCTGGAGCTACCCTGATCAGACCTTAGCACATACCTTTCAAAAGATGTACGAACCCAGGCATGAACTTAACTATATTTTTCAAGAACAACATTTGAGTTTCGAGAAGTTCGTAGGCAGTGATTTTGTTTTAGAGCTGGTGTATCTTCGTGAAATCTTTGAGTAATTGAATTCACGCTTTGAGTTCTAATTAAGCAATAGATATATTCATTTTATCGATATGTATTATCACCACCATTGAAACACGAAGGATGACCAGTACTCTAGCACGGCAGCGGTAGCACAGCGGTAGTCCGCACTGGTTGCTGCCGCCTTGCTATATAGACCCCGGCGGTGCTGGTTACTCTCCAGGATTTACTTTTTGCTGAAAATTATAGAAGAGCTACAATACTGGGAAAAAGTTTAATTACTTCACCACTACTAGCACATGTGTAACATCTTCAGTGATGTCCCTGTTATCATACACTAACTCATGTCGAATGTCAAACATTAACATCGCAAGAATCTGTATGATTGCAGGTTGTTGAGCTCAGTAACATCTGGGGATGCATTCTTCGAATCTATCAAAAGAAGCGTTATTGGAAAGAAACTTGTAGGCAGGCCATGTGTGTTCCCCACCTGTTTATGATAATTCTCTACATATAGTACAGGTGTGTGTGTTTCACAGTGAAATTAAGCTCATATGCGCCGCAATGAAAAACCTTTTTACTGTTGAAAGTAGAACTTTTACTGCCAATAAAATATTAATTTAAACGATAGGAGAGAGCCAGCAGCCTTGAAAGACCGTGACCGACCGACCACTTGGTGCTCTTTTTATGCTATTGATTCTCGTATGTGGTATACCTTTCTTAAAACACAAGAACGTCCTTGATCAATATTTCACCACTATTAGCTTCACTGATTAGATCATCTGGCCTTTCTGGTGCACAGCTCCACTAAAATAAATGAACTAAAATCAGAGGCTTTCTTCACATACTCCACTGCAGATTCCTTTTAAAAAATTTTGAGAACATTCCTCACAGAGAAACAGCAGTCTGGCTCAAAATACTTTAAAATGAATTAAAAACAGTGCTGACCGCAATGAAATATTTGTTTACAGTGGTTACTGTTTTCGGGCAGAAAGTGACCGTTTTCAGATAATTTGTACCAAGATGGTCGACGGTGGTTGTGAACGGAGTAAGTGTTATGACATCAGACAGTGTCTTCTAGGAGAGAGTTTTTTTCAGTCAGTGTATTATAATATTGTAGGAAGTTGGGCATTGTTCGTTGCTTGTGATAGTTATCTGCATTTTGTTCACATTACTTTCATAGGAGATTGCTGCCTCAGATCTGGCAGCGAATAATTCATGGTGTGCAGTTTTGCTTACAGTAGAACGTCGCTGTTTGGGCCCTCATTTATCTGGATCGGTTGTTTCTCCACGATCAGTAACTACACCGTGTGGAAGTAATAGCGCCAACAATCTACGACAGTAGTCGTTAAATTTTGATTCAACCAACCACCATACCCGTATCTGGGCAATGTGTTGTCAACAGTAGTGCAATATTAAATGGTCTTTGTTTTTTTGTGAATGTACAATGACATAAAAGAGAAAGAAGATTCCAGAGTGGCAATACATAGGCGTTTATGACATAAATTACCTGCTGTGAAAAGGAAACGCATATCACTCCTGATGACACAATTATCGCCATTTGTCCAGCGGCATACAATGATGAAATTAATAGACTACCTCAAGCCATGACATATGGAGGCAACAAAAAAGATGCACAAAATAATAATCTATTTGTAACGCCAAGCGGATCACGTTCGCTTAATCTTTTGGTGGTGAAACGCCAACATTATCGTACTGCGCATAAAAGACATTGTGATTTGGCTCAAAAGAAACAATATATCAGTGTGCAAACGTGTTTTTTTTCAATATCAATACTTATTTGAAAAAGAGCATAATTTCTCCCTTTACCTGATACTAAATGTAACGCGTGTGTGTTCAACCCATGTGATTTCATTTTTTTCTTACTTTCCGGATTAAACGGATTTTCGATTATCCGGATGACGTACGGTCCAAACCTAGTCCGGATGCACGATGTTCCGCTGTATTTGGGAAAACAAAAAGTCAGTGTTCTACCAAAACGCCGCTCTCGCAGTTGGGTGCCACGTAAAGCCACAAACTGCATGCTGAACACAGGCTGTCGCATTGTAGACAGCGGCTCAGCAGCTTCAGCGGAAGCAACTCGGTCGGCGCTTTCTGTTCGAGGCGTGTCAGCGGCAGACGCGTTCATTAGCGCTCACTGCACACAGGTCACGACAGCATCCCGCGCTCTATTGTGCGCAACTCGATGTAGGGGTTATCCCAATGAGCTAACGCGTAGAGACAAGGCTCTCGAGATACTGCCTATGCATATACGCTTTGCATGTCAAACACATGTGCACGTCTCCATATCTTGCGCCGTCTGTGTGGGTACAATGTGTGACGTCAATTTCGCATTCTATGATGACAAATGTTTCAGATAAGATGTAAAGTAAGATTCATAAGTGGAAGAACAAATTCCAATGTCGTGTCGTCACCTTTAAATGTCTGAGATGGGAAACGCGTGAACTCGATTGCTCAGAACTGCACGATAATATGCTTAGAATAAAAAGCGCTCATTTCAGAAACAATGAAAAACTTGGCAACCACGAGATAATTTTGACTGATAACTTATACAAGGTGTAAGATACGGACTTTGGTAACGCAAGGAAACAAAATATCAATATATTGGACCAAACTCTCTCCGGAGACAGCAAATTATTGAAAATCACTTCATGAGTACTTTCATAGGTGCTATAAGATCTGCATGAGAGCATCTGTAATCTTGTAAGACTCACAATTAAAAAAATATTCCCGTTTATTATGCCGTGGTTGGATGGATTATCCATTAAAACCCATCATTTCATCGCCATCTGTCGAGAACAGTTTCATAGCTTCTGAAGAAGATGTGTACGAGACTTCCACCAAGAGATAACAGCAACAGTGGACGACGGCAACCAACAACGGTCAATTGCGGCCGGATATTGAACGCATGTGATGGCACGTCACTGCGTGGAATTTGCTGCAACCAGTAGTGAGATAGCGTGAGAATCGGACATTCAAAAAAGCTACGACCCTCCTGAAAATGTCTTCCGCAGATGGAGACGAACCGTTGTGATTGAATGGAAAATCCGTCTGACCACTGCATAATAGCCCGGAATATTTCATTAACTGTACCATTTCCGGCCGTGATTACGTTTTACAACTAGATGCCTCTTGTAAGAATGCAACTTGAACAATCAGAAGTAACGTTACACGATCGTCATTTCATCGCAAATTAACACTGTGCTGCACAACTTTCTGCTAGAAGTGCAACCCTGAGTTACAGTATGCTTGACAAAAGATTATGAAGCATTTATCATCAAAAATCAAATCAAATGGCTCTGAGCACCATGGGACTTAACTGCTGAGGTCATCAGTCCCCTAGAACTTAGTACTACTTAAACCTAACTAACCTAAGGACATCACACACACACCCATGCCCGAAGCAGGATCCGAACCTGCGACCGTAGCGGTCGCGCGGTTCCAGACTGTAGCGCCTAGAACCACTCGGTCACTCCGTTCGGTCATTTAACATCGTCTGAAAACATTTAGTGCGGCATTTGAGACTGGACTACTGGGTTGAAAAATTGGTGCTGAATGTAGAAAACTGCGTTTAGTCAGATGCGCGTATTGATGTGTTCCACTTTGTTCTGATGACTTCATAAAATCTCACAACTGCAATTTGAAGATTGAATAGCTCTACAGTACTATCAGGTCAACGGCAATAGTTTATATTTCAGATAGCGCAGTTATTTTAAGTAGAGGGAAATACAGCAGTTACTCACTACACTGAAATGTGTGTTACTAATCGTATTATATTGATGTTTCAATTCTTCGCAATATCAAAGTTCTTTTCTTAGACCTTGAACTGGTGATCATTCAAATGCATGCCGTGGTAAGAAGCGCAGTTTCGGATGCGAATGGCTTATACCGCTGTTTTTGGGATGAGCGATTTATATTCTAAGCCAGTGGTTTTTCAAAGTTTTTGGGTTCACGTGTCCTTTGACTTGAACAGAAACACTCTTTGCTCCTTTCGCACAAAGAATCCGATTTGAAGTGTGGGGTAATTAAACTTCAGAAAAAATGAAAAAAGTAGTTATTTCTACATTAACTGTTGTCATAACACATTTTAATTACCTTTAAATGCTAGTGTTCTTGCAATGGAATCAGTGGGTATGATGAGCTTTCTTCTTCACCATCAGTTCAAATCTCGGCACAAGAATGGAAATTGTGACTCGCATCTCTTTCTTCATATTCACTCGCGACCCATATGTCGTGTTTATGATTGCCTGTGATGAAAATATGATGGGTCTCGTTGCAAGAACACACTCTGTATGGTTTGTCATATGGCGGGTGTCGACGCTAGTTGAGGGAATATTTCGAATCGCACGGACTCTGTTTACTGAGGGCGGCCCTTCAACGGCTGTAATAAACTTCGTCCACACCCATAATGGTTAAATAAAATACTGTATACAATAACAGTTTGCAAAAAAATGAGTATCAACTTTCTATGCACATAAATAGACGACCGCAGTATAGGAGTAATACGGAAATATGATGTGAACTGTGTTTCTCGGCTAGAAACTACCTTTTATGGCCATTTTAGGATCGTGAAAGCTGGTCTTGAACTGCAAGATGCGGGTATCTGTCGTATTTCTGGCAGATGTAGCTTGTCGTTCATTGGTCAGACCACCAGGACCGGGAGGACCAATGTACTGAGCATAATCGTCACTCAAGCTTACGACAGCCGAGATAAATCTGCTATTGCAGAATGTAGCCTTGGCATCGGTCATGCACTTCCAACTACTGGGACATTGTTGCTAAAGAAGTAGTTGAAATTAAATTAGCAGTGACGTTATAACTGAAGAAATTTTTGCGTATATTCCGTGCGGAGTCCAGGTCTTCCCATTGCAAAACAAACAAATAAGGACAAATTACTGCTACCTCATCTATTGGTTCGCTATCGATGTCTAACGTCGGTCATACTTGGTTGTGTGGCAGCGCAAGTTTTTACAGTGCGTGAGTGTGAGTGTGTGTGTGTGTGTGTGTGCTCTTAGCAACAATTAAGGTCCTTACATTAACATTGGCCTCTTATACAGAGTTTTTGGAACTAAAAACCAAAGAAAATCTACTTATGGAACGTTCTGCTTAGCTGTGGGGACTTACAAAATTTTTTATTCTCTCTTTCCCATACTATCTCTGTGCGTAACATTCTCTTTCCTTTGTCTATTAGTTTAATAACGTGCACATTAACAATTTCTTTTACTCTGAATTTCCGATGCCTTAAACCAACACTAATGATCTCAACCTAGTTTAACATCATTATCCTAGTCTGTTTCTTAATACTTTTTTCTAGAACTTTTTACCTGTTTTTAGTTTTCTGGCATTCTGGACGTGCCGATAGAACCACCTAAGCATTGGAATGTCAATCATGACCTTACGAACGTAAGGACAACACAACACCCATACTACGAAAAGAGAAAATCTCCGATCCATAGCAAATCGAACCCGGGTCCCTTCGGCCGTTGTGGCCGAGCGGTTCTAGGCCCTTCAGTCTGGAACCGCGCAACCGCTAAGGTCGCAGATTCGAATCCTGCGTCGGTCATGGATGTGTGTGATGTTCTTAGGTTAGTTAGGTTTAAGTAGTTCTAAGTTCGAGGGGACTGATGACCATAGATGTTAAGTCCCATAGTGATCAGAGCCATTTGAACCATTTGATACACTGATGATAATGATATTCTTTCTACGTTTTTCTTCATATTTACGTGCAATCTGTTCTAAGATTACGTGAAGTGGAGTGGTAACGTTGCAGTAGGAACGCAGCTGTAAACAAAAGAGAATAATTAGCCTACGAATCTAGTTAAGGGTTAAATTACCTTGCACAGCGCTTCGCCGCTGCATTTGTGCCTTGAAAATGGTAGGGTGTGCACCTGTTGTAATACTGGTGATTGTCGAAGACGTCACCCCCCTGCATTCCAGTAAGTTATTTGAATAAATTTATTCACTACCTAAAAAGCGCTATTTCATTTCTCTAGTGGGAAAAGACCCGTGCGAAAAGTGCCGGAGGGGGAACACGGAGTGCACAGTAGTGGACGCGGCGGGCAGACAGCGCGACTGCTGTGTTCGTTAGCGGGAGAGCCCGGACGTGATTAAGGTTAATGGAGGCTGCGCCGCTGCCGCTGCCGCTGCCGGCCCGATACACTCGGCCGCGCCAGGGACAAGCGGCCGTGCCACCGGGACCCCAGTCTGCATTGTCGCCGGCCGGCCGACCCACTCCCGCTAAACACTTCACACTCTGCTCCTGTTCTCCTCTCCCCTACACTTGTCCTGCTCTCTGCCTACCTCCCTCCCTCTCTCTCACTCTCCCACTCAGTGTCAGAAACGAGCGAAAGAAATTTTGTGCAGAATTACAGGCCAATAACCTTAACGTCTGTTATTCAAGAAGATGGACCCAATTTAATTAAATGGTATTTCGCGACTTATACAGGTGTTAAAAAAAGGTACGGCCAAACTTTCAGGAAACATTCCTCACACACAAATAAAGAAAAGATGTTATGTGGACGCTTAATTTCCATGTTGGAGCTCATTTTAGTTTCGTCAGTATGTACTGTACTTCCTCGATTCACCGCCAGTTGGCCCAATTGAAGTAAGGTAATGTTGACTTCGGTGCTTGTGTTGACATGCGACTCATTGCTCTACAGTACTAGCATCAAGCACATCAGTACGTAACATTAACAGGTTAGTGTTCATCACGAACGTGGTTTTGCAGTCAGTCCAATGTTTACAAATGTGGAGTTGGCAGATGCCCATTTGATGTATGGAATAGCATGGGGCAATAGCCGTGGCGCGGTACGTTTGTATCGAGACAGATTTCCAGAAGACGTTCGAAGCAATTGATTGGCGTCTTAGGGAGCACGGAACATTCCACTCGCGACTGGGTAAGACCTAGAACGACGAGGACACCTGTAGTGGACGAGGCAATTCTTCGTGCATTTGGCGATAACCCTAATGTCAGCGTCAGAGAAGTTGCTGCTGTGCAAGGTAACGTTGACCACGTCACTGTATGGAGAGTGCTACGGGGGAACCAGTTGTTTCCGTACCATGTAGAGCGTGTGCAGGCACTATCAGCAGCTGATTGGCCTCCACTGGTACACTTCTGCGAATGGTTCATCCAACGATGTGTCAATTCTCATTTCAGTGCAAATGTTCTCTTTACGGATGAGGCTTCATTCCAACGTGATTAAATTGTAAATTTTCACAATCAACATGTGTGGGCTGACGAGAATCCTCACGCAATTGTGCAGTCACGTCATGAACACGGATTTTCTGTGAACGTTTGGGCAGGCATTGTTGGTGATGTCTTGATTGGGCTCCATGTTCTTCCACCTACGCTCAATGGAGCACGTTATCATGATTTCATACGAGATACTCTACCTGTGCTGCTAGAACATGTGCCTTTACAAGTACGACACAACATGTGGTTCATGCACGATGGAGCTCCTGCATATTTCAGTCGAAGTGTTCGTACGCTTCTCAACCACAGATTCGGTGACGGGTGGATTGGTAGAGGCGGACCAATTCCATGGCCTCCACGCTCGCCTGACCTCAACCCTCTTGACTTTCATTTATGGGGGCATTTGAAAGCTCTTGTCTACTCAACCCCGGTACCGAATGTGGAGACTCTTCGTGCTCGTATTGTGGACGGATGTGATACAATACACCATTCTCCAGGGCTGCATAAGCGCATCTTGGATTCCACGCGACGGAGGGTGGATGCATGTATCCTCGCTAACGGAAGACATTTTGAACATTTCCTGTAACAAAGTGTTTGAAGTCACGCTGGTACGTTCTGTTGCTGTGTGTTTCCATTCCATGATTAATGTGATTTGAAGAGAAGTAATAAAATGAGCTCTAACATGGAAAGTAAGCGTTTCCGGACACATGTCCACATAACATATTTTCTTTCTTTGTGTGTGAGGAATGTTTCCTGAAAGTTTGGCCATACCTTTTTGTAACACCCTGTATAGGGGATAGGCAAAATAATGTGAACACACGTTCTTCCTTGGGAATTGTTTATAAATAAGGAGTTGGGCCCCCTTTACCCATAACACAGCAGAGATTCTTCCATAAGAACCTCTTATAACTCCTGTAGTGACGAGGGAGACGGAAATATGCTCCGGAAGCTGCACTACAGTATCGCCCACAATGGTGGTAATGGTCAAGTCTGGGAATTGTGATGGCCAGGAAAGACGCTGTAGTTCAGTTGCATGCTCCTCATACCACGATTGTACTGTCCTGGCTGTGTGAAGGGTGCATTATCATCCTGAAATACAGTATCATTGTACGGGAACAACATTTGAATCATGAGGTGCACCTGATCACATAAAATGTTGACATAGTTGTTGGTTTAACTCAGCCTTTGAGAGTAATGATGGAACCAGCAAATACCATGAAATGGCTGCCCAAACAATCACACTTCGACCCTCATCCTTAACCGCTGAAATCAAGCAATCAGGATTGAGGCTGCAACTTTTGGCGCTCTCCAGATGTAAACCCGGCCCGATGTTGGGAATAAGGAAAACGTTGACTCATTGGACCATATGACGTGTTTTCACTGATCAGCCGTCTACAATTTATGCTCCTGAGACCATGTTTTACTCTTTTTTGCTTTGGCTGTCGTTACTAATAGTTTCGGTATAGCAGTTCGTCCATGAATATTCGATTTATGGAGTTCGGGAGGACAGTGTCGATAGATACGGGATATCGAAGTTGGCTATTGAGCTCTGCAGTCACTTTAGCCGTCTTAGTTTTGTGTTGTTCCGTCTCAATTCGTGTTAGCATACGATGGTGTCTGTCATTTAGATTTCATTTGCACCCACTATTACGTTCACACGATGATGTCTTACCATGTTTTGTGTAGGCTGTCATGACTGTTGAAACAGTTTCTCTTGAAACATTCAATAAGTTTGCTGTCTTGGTTACTGAAACTCCAGCTAATCGGGCTCCGTCAATCTGCCGTCTTTGGAGCTCTGTTAGGTCTTTCATTGCTCGCCGACCTTGGCCTCTGAATGCAAATACGAAGTGTGCAATACTCGTAAACAACCTGCACTTATGCCTATTCCTACTAAACAAGCACAGTCCAGCGCTTCACGTGCCTTGCCTGCGTTGTTGACCGTCAAACACAACCGTCCCATTACTACCACTGATCACACTATTTTGTTCATCCCTGTAAATGGGACATGAAAAGTCTGCATGCCGAAGGAAAGAGGATGGTCCAAAGGGTTGTTGCGTTAACCACCAGCTGTGTAAATGGCCGCTAGGGGGAGGGGGTGGGTGTTAGCTGCGTAAATGGTCGCTAGGGCCAAAAAATGGTTCAAATGGCTCTGAGCACTATGGGACTCAACTGCTGTGGTCATCAGTCCCCTAGAACTTAGAACTACTTAAACCTAACTAACCTAAGGACATCACACACATCCATGCCCGAGGCAGGATTCGAACCTGCGACCGTAGCAGTCGCACGGTTCCGGACTGCGCGCCTAGAACCGCGAGACCACCGCGGCCGGCTCGCTAGGGCCAACAGGCAGTTGTGAACACATCGGTGAAGCTCATATATGGACTTGCAACACGAACTCAACTCGCTGGCAGGCCACTTGGAACGCTGCAATGGTGTTGCTTTTAGCAACTGAGATCCATGCCTCTCACAGTGGCTTGCAGATTAAAGATGCGGATGTAGAGTATGCTGTGTAGTCTTTGTGACCAGACCATTTTTCCTTGCAAATGCTAAAAATGGTTCAAATGGCTCTGAGCGACTTAACTACTGAGGTCATCAGTCGCGTAGAACTTAGAACTAATTAAACCTAACTAACCTAAGGACATCACACACATCCATGCCCGAAGCAGGATTCGAACCTGCGACCGTAGCGGTCACTCGGCTCCAGACTGTAGCGCCTAGAACCGCACGGCCACTCCGGCCGGCCAAATGCTAAAAATGCGACACTAGTTACGCAAATGTTTTCACACTTTATCAACAAGCACTACGAAAAGTAGATTTTATCAGAAGTCAATAAAACTTTTGGTGGCCTCCATTAAGTGCCAGGTTACGGGAAACATATGGGAACAAAAATAACTTAGAAAATAATCAATATACTAACGATACATTTAAATCGAGCACTTCACATACTGATTCGTAAACAGCAACGAATAGCCATGAGTCCATAGAACGCCGTGCGGCGCAACCAGTTTCTTTTTCATATGAAACAAAAATAGTACATCATTTACCCCATCCCGTATTACGGATAAGAGCAATTATTAAGCAGAATACGTCCAGCATATTTACAACACAATTCAGATAGTGCAATAAAAACCAGAGGGTTGTAATCAGGAGTCTAACTTCCACTTGATAGCAGCCACAAGCTCGAAATTGCAATACTAAGTTTTAGAGATAAATATGTTTTACCGCCAGACTAACAGACTCACCTGCAAAGTGTAAATGAAATATATTGTGATGTAGTATTCGTATTTCGCAAAGCAGTACAGATTATAGTGGCGTATTTTCGCGAATTCGAAGTTCATTGCCAGGTCACTCGGAGCGCTACTATCATTCTCTGTACCCGTATCGTAACGTTATCCTTGCACCTCTGATATTTTTGAATTCTGTGGTTGTGTGAAAGATGGTTACAATTCAGCAGAAGTTTTCTGCTTTCTTTAAATGGAAGAAGTGTTTCGTTAATTACAGTACAATGGGCATTTCGTCTCCCATTCGGCATTGAACCAAGAACTAGGAAAAGCGTAACCCTTTGGTTTAGAAAATTTCAACACACTGGATGTCTCTGCAAAGGATGACGTCAGACTATACAAGAGAGTCCATGGAAATTTGAAATTTGTGGTAAGGTCTGATGGGACCAAACTGCAGAGGTCATCGGTCCCCAAGCCTACACACTACTTAATCTAACTTAAACTAACTTATGCTATGGACAACACACACACCCATTCCCGAGGTAAGACTCGAACCTCCGACAGGGGAAGTCGCACGGATCATGACAATGCGCCTCAGAACGCGCGGCTACCCCGTGCGGCCGCAGTCAATGTAAGTCAAACAATTGAACCAGTATGGAACTAGGAATACGTCAACCAATTGTGCGGTGAGCTTCGAGACGGCGTTTGCTGTATAAACGCTGTTGTATACAACTTGTGCAGGTTCACCTGCAGAATGACTAAGAAGAGCGTATTGAATTTTGTGGTTTATGTGATGGACAACGAGTCTCTGACGCGCTTAATTTTTAGCGATGTATCTATGTTCTGTCTTAGTGGAAAAGTAAAAAGACACAGTATCCGCGTACAGGATCTGCAAAATCCCTGTACAACATTGCATCATGAGAGAGACTGCAAAGCCTAAAATGTTTTGTACCTTATCAGAGACCAAAGCTAAAGAACCAGTCTTTTCTGCAGAAAGCACTGTAAGTGGAATAATGTTGCTGGACATGTTAACAATGGCTTTTTCCACAACTTACCAAAGATTCATAAGATTTATTTTCCGACAGGATGGACCTCAGTCCTATATGCACGTCTTGTACGAGGATTTTTAAATAATTCCATTCCTCGGCAATGGACATGCCGTATGGGACTTCTGACCACCGAGATTTCCTAATCTCCCGCCTTATGACTTTTTCTTGTGGGGCTTGGTTGAGGATGCTGTTTACGTCCCATTTCCACAAAAAGCTCTGGCCGACAAACGGAACCGTACACCGCTGCGGTGAGGTCTGTGACACGAGACACGCATGTTCGCGTTGGGGACGAGTCTCACAACAGATTAAATGTTTGCCCTGTACCGACGGGGGACCATGTTTCACATAACCTGTGCAGAAAAACTTTGAAATTTCCTCGTTTCTTTGGTATGTAAACTGTTCATGTACAATTTATACTTCATGAAGTACAAATCAACTAAACTGCGTCTATCTTTTAGAATAGCCCTGTATTTTACATCTGCATCTACGTTCTGCAAGCCACCTTACACCTGTTTGGAAGAGGTAGTTCTGGAAACACCAATCATTTTCCTCCTTTCTGTTCCATTCCCGAATGCTGCACTGGGAGAACGACTATATATAAACTTCTAAATGAGATCTAATTCTCCGACTTCTCTGGCCGTAGTTATTTCGAGAGGCATACGTGGAGGAAGTAATATGTTGCCCGACTTCTCTTTGAACATATGCTCTGGTAATTTCAAACAGAAGACCACAAATGCACCTGAGTATAAACCAACTGTTGGAAATAACATACTTGTGGTGTACAAATTAAACTCACAGGCACTGGTGTCAAGTTATTATCAGTACCCAAAGCTAAGAAACGATCACAATAACCGCAGCAACTGTTTACATTCACGTATACAGCAGATCTCGGTGTGAGAGGGTCTTGGAACGCCCTCTACGTGACGTGTGTCACGTGAAGACTTTATTTGGCAAGAGATTACCACAAAATACCAAAGTGCACTTTCAAATCGTTAACCGAATATTTCAAATTTAAAAAACGCATAGCAAAAAAGAAAGACGGAAATGCACATCTTGCCAACATACATTGGCGTGTTATTTTCAAACAACTTAAAAAACGTGTAAGAATAAAAATCAACAGGTAAAATTATATGGTGTTAGATTACAGGAGTAGTAAAGAAGAAAAATATACAAATAACATGACATCAAATATAACAGAATTTGTTATAGCACAGTAACCGCCATCTGGCGTAGGAAGTCAGAGATACAAAGTTCTTAATTTGCGTAAAATATTACGTTGAAACCAAGAAGTAAATACATAAAAAGTGGCAATTATACAATATATGTCACGATATAATACATCACAGGTATGTTCTTTCCAACAGTTAGTTTATACTCAGGTGTATTTGTAATCTTTTGTTTTTTATTCACTGATCGCTATGTGAAATTTTTAACTTCCAGCTCTGAAGATGATCATTATGTGATTGAAAATCGATTTTGCTGTCAATAAACCATCATTATTACGGCCAACGCTGACCTTCCTTCTAATTTCCCGTATATGGTCGTTGTGCACACAGCACTCTATGGAGTCGCCAATAAATGGCAATGGAGTATTTTGAGCGCCTCCGTAATGATTTCACGCCGACAAAACGATCCTATGACGAAAAATGGCTCTCTTAATTGTATATTCTGTACCTCTTCTCTAAATACTACTTAGTAACCGGCCTGCTATGTGGTTGGTTAGCCACTTCTTCCATAGATGAGTTACGTTTTCTTAAGATTCTTCCATGGAAACTGCAGTTCCAATTGTAAGCTTGGTGTGTTCATTCCAGTCTATCTCTCTTCAGATTAATACCAGGTGTATTGTAGCAAGTCTAGATTACTTCAGGAGGAGGACGAGTCGGATATCACAATACACACACACACAAATAATTAGTAATCTATAAAAACATGAGCACGACAAACTTGACTTTGGAAAACAGTTATTGTCCTCACGTATTACTTGTATCTGATACTGTCGCCGACACTCATTACATTTAGCACACTTTTTCATTGCAGAATGATAGTTACACGTGAGAGTGCAATTGTCTATAACGTGATATAAAGTTCTGAGTAACTATTCTTTTAGCACGCACCCGGATCGATGCTAAGACAATACTGTCGTCGTTAACGATGGTTGCAAGTGGTCGCTCATTACATAGACACTCGGCTGATGGTTCAAATGGCTCTGAGCACTATGGGACTTAACATCTGTGGTCATCAGTCCCCTAGAACTTAGAACTACTTAAACCTAACTAACCTAAGGACATCACACACATCTATGCCCGAGGCAGGATTCGAACTTGCGACCGTAGCGGTCACGTGGTTCCAAACTGAATCGTCTAGAACCGCACGGCCACACTGGCCGGCTGACTCGGCTGAGTAGCACTGCGCTCGGTCATAAATAACTTCCCACTGCGGCGGCAAAATGAAGCGCATGGGAGCGTCTAACAGGAACTATTTTTAACGAGTTGTCATCGTGAGGTACCATCTTTTGCGTGAGACCAGTTTCTGCAGAGAACACACAGTTACTGTTAGGTATTTTACGACACTTACTCTGTACAGTGATTTTTACCATCCCACCTCGATCTCCCACACCCCCTCTCTTTGTCCATTTTCTATACCCCCTCCTTCTCGTCATATGTTATATGTTCTTCCCCCTCCCCCCCCTCCCCAGTCCTCAGACCATCTCCACCCCTCCATCTCTCTTTACACCTCTGCTTCATTTTCCTCCTGGTCACTACCCTTCTACACCTTCCACGTCATGCACGTCCACCTCTTCCTCTATCTCTGTCCATTTCCTCCTTTGTTCTGTCTTTCCCTTCCTCTATCCATGTCAACCTGTCTCAAGTCATGCTCATCACCACATGTAGCCCCTTGAATGCAGTTCGATAAAGCAGATCAGGCTGCACATCAAGGTCTTGAAAATCATTTATTTGCCCATAATGCACAAGCCACCACGAAAAGAAGTAGATGAAGCAGGTCGATACTACTAAAACACGCCTTTCACGCATTGCATCGCATATGTCAGGGCCTAGAAACTGTTTCCTGCTTCTCACATGTAGGCTGATCTGCGAAGCAAGTTAATGAGGCAGTCAGATACTCTTCCCACACAGCATCCCTCATACAGGGCAGCCTGTACCTGGGGGCTGGAAGAAAAAAGTTTTTGCCGATATCTCCAATCCTATTGCAGCTAGGATGTTATAAACTCCATGTTGCTGAGACTCTTGAGGCCTGTTAATTCTATGTCAAATTTTGCTGAGGTCTATCCACGGGTCTGGGACGAGATGCCAGACAGACACACATTGCTTCATACATAGGGTGCCCATATTCGAAGCTCCAGTTTGAAAACGCTGTACAAAGAGAACAGCTCCTCAGAATGAAGTCAAATTTGAATGGCAAAATATTGATGCCAGGGGAAAAACCATAGAGCAAAAACAAATGAACGAAAATTTTATCAGGAGATGGCCCTCTAAGCGTCTTGGAGTAAATGGGATCTGCTACAAATGACAGATGAATCGCAGTACAACAGCTATGGTTTGAGTTGCGCATTGCACCATCTGTACTGCTCAATGTGCATAGCAGCACAAGTTCGGCAGACAACAGTTGTGACGCGCTTAGTTAAGGCTATCCACCACGGCAAGGTCGCTATCCACCACGGCAAAGTCGTAACATATCGGATGGGAAAAATCGGTTTTAAATGTCCTGAGGCCAAGAACTGTATAAAAAGAAAAATGACGTCGGATTTTAATAGTCGTAAGACTATCAGAAGACATGTTTAATATACTGTCCACCGATTTCCGCCACAAGCCGAAATCGGGAAACACCGTGTTCTACAATAGATTTGAGTGTCTCGAGTATCACGTTCAGAATGCATTGCGTAATGCATGCCTTCAATTCAGCTACATTCCTAATTGGAGTACTGAATACAACATCTTTTACATAACTCCACAGCTATAATCACAAAGATTAATATCAGCTGATATATACGGCCAGGTTAGAGAGAAATGACGGCTGGTAATTTCAGCATTTCCGAAATGCTTCTGCAGCAGCCCGCTTACTGGCCGTGCAGTGTGGAGTGAAGCGCCACCTTGCATAAAAAATGATCCTACCCACATATCCACATCGTTGAAAATTTGGAATGACGTTGGTGTGCGACAGACTGTCATAGCGTTTTCCAGTGACGGGACAGGTAGCAGGACCTGCAGGACTCATCTCTGCGAAAAAATACGCTGCAAGCCGCACCAGTCACGGTTGCGGAATGAAGTGGTACTAGTCGATGAGCATGTGACTTTCCGTTGCCTACATTCTGTACTTCTGCGTATCGACTTATCCGTGGAGATGGAAGTGGGCCTCTTATATCCGCTTCTACCCGACGTGCATGTGAATTTTCCGTTACCTACATTCTGCATTTCTGCGTACCGACTCATCGTTGGAGATGGAAATGGGCCTCGTTTTTCCACAGAATGTTCCATGGTCATTCATTTTCCACTTCTACCCAAGCAAGAACTTCCAGAGCGGACGTTTCCCTTGCTGGAAAGTCAGCAGGAAGTATCTCCTGAACATGGGTGACTTTGTATGAAAAGCAATGCAGGATGTTCTGTAGCATTTTACGCACCCAGTTTGCAGGCATGTCCAATGTTTGAGCAATTTCTCCCTTGCACTGCATGTTTGCACAACACTTTTCGACCCCGCCTGCAGTGCTCTGGCCACATCTACAGACGTCTCCCTCTGCCGCATTGTACTTCAGAAGAATCTGCGTTTTAGAATATTGTAAACATTTTTTCCAGACACTCAGCAGACATCCCCCTTTTCGTACCCCTGAGTGTTCGGAACTTCTGCAGGGCTACAGCCGCACAGTCGCCGTCTTGTAAAAGAGCATTCGGTTTCTCACTTCGAGAAATGGGTAGTTAACTACTGTCCAGTAAACCCATTCCAAACATGGTCAGTTTCCTGTATGTAGTTAGTTCTACTCAAAGCTCTGTCACCACTGCCTTAGTATTTTATTTTCCAAATTCATTATCCACAATCGCACAGAGAGGCTAGCAGATCACTCGAAAACGTAAACTGAAAACAGTCTGAAATCGTTGCCTATACCCTTCAGTACCCTTGTTGACATCTGCTTCATCTTCTGATAGCAATACCTGCAGTAAGGTATTTGATAGTAAACTATATTTTTCGAAAAATAAGCTGAAGTTCTATCGGGTAAAACAGAAGTACCAGATATTGAATCACTGTAAGTTCACATCGTAAAAAAGCCCCTCTAGAAAACGGAAGGCCTCTACAAAACAGAAAGCAGCACACGGCAAGTTTACCATTTGAAGCTCTAAGAATGTTCCAATTTTCGGCATTACTAACTGAAATAATTAGTGGCAGGTTAATTCGAAACTGTATTTGCTCGCCCTAAAAGTGGTATCAACACCGCTCCACTTGCTACGTGGTATCTCATTCAGGAGGGACACAAAATCTGAGTTACGTTAATCTGCAGGTCACTATCAGTTAAATTATTAAATTATCACCTGAAACAGTCAACTTTGTAAACTGCCTCTGCATTGTTCTGTCCATAACACGACACTTACCAAGACAGCCACCCGAAGCATGAGATTATTATTTCTGTAATGATAGCTTCCCACTGCGTATTTCGGACCGATTGTATTGACTGTTAGGCATATACTGCACTCACTGAGTTTTTAGCATTGAGTGACTGCTCCAGAACAACACGACGATCATCCGTTAGCGCGGACGGCGTTCAGAACCGCATTTTGTATGAGCCCTGTGCTAGAGTTTACAAAAATCTCCTCACTTAAAACAAAAAATAGCGCTTTCACTTGGGAATTTACATTAAAGACAAATTTTCTGGTAGTACAGAAAGGATTTCTTGCCACTCTCATAAACATGTAAGCTGCAGTTTTACAAATGGATCTGTTGTCGATTTTGACTTCCGAAAGTGCTGAATGAAAACTCTCTATACCTTAAATTATTGCAATTAGAAACAAGAAACTTTGCACAGCTTTATTACAATACTGAAAATCCTATTCTGTAAGGTAAACCAAACTAGTTGATAATCTGCAATGTTTTATCGATTTTCCATCAAAAATATGCAATTTAAGAACTTAATAATCCTGAAAATAATTAAAACATTTCTCGGGACGATGATTCCTTATTCAAATATACATACTATTAAAAACCCATTTTATAACTTCTGTATTTTGACGGAAATCGTGATCATGAAAAAATTCGTTTTTATCGAAAAGTATTAACATGCTACCTTCAAACTCCTGGTACTTTTCATCTACATACACCTGAACATTTTACCTTTATATACACTTTTTTGAGAAAGTATAACCACTATTTTACTGTACAGCAGGTTGTTATTTCACAATATACATTTTGGCCTTCGGCCATTATCAAGTGTTACAAGCATTATAAATAATTAGAGTTAAGTGAGACCCAAGAGATCCTCCAAATATGTATCTTCGGTTATATAAAGCAATTTTGTCGAAATAAATGCGAGAAAATTTGTGTAATATGCTAATTTATTGGCAATTATCATGACTCAGTTATTGTGGTTTTGGAAAAATTATGACCAAATCATAGGTTTTCAGCTTTGCTACACTGTAGTACAAAAGTAAAATCATTACTAATAATTTTCATTAAGTAGTATTGCGCAATATTCAACAACCGAACTTGAGTTGTATACCCAGGTTCCAGCAAGAAGGAGGAGAGATCCCTGCTGTTTCAGCTTATAAGGTGGTTCTGCATATCTTTGGCACTCTACAAGGAACATTGCTTCCTACAAGCGCTTTGTATATAGAGGACTGGAAGATATGGAAGATCTGGGGATGAACTGGTGTCTCGCGAGTAACGCAGAAACAAAATTCAGTCAATATCCTCCTAAAACTGATTCGTTTTAGTGTGATTATGTAAGGCAACATTGGCTTCGACATGTCTCTTGTGTATCAGTTGCATCAGGATCGATCTGATACACATTTATCAATAACATACACTTCCTACACAGGTTTTATGAAAAATACACTGCCTGACAAAAAGGTGAAGCAAGCAGAAGACAATGTCATTTCATACACGTGTACATTATCGTTGAGTATGTAAATAATTAGAGTTGTGGAAATGCATGTGGTGAGACATACTCGTCTTCAAGATTCCAGTCGATTACGCTTGACCATTGCGACGGACGTTCGCCGCGTTGTGAACCAAGCACGTCAGCCCCTGCTATCCGGAAAAAAAGTAATGGACTGCCCGTAACATTCTGTGTCATCTTGAAACATTGCTCGCAGACTATCAGCAGCCGAACTAGAGAATTATCGTCCCACGCGTAGCCTGCCGTTAACACCACAACCAGCGACTGAGGTTGGAGAGCTGCTGTGACCGTGAAGCCTAGGGAATGGTCTCGTATTGTATTCAGCGATGTAACGCGATCCGCGCTGCTCCAGATGACCATAGGCCGCGGGTATGGCGGCGACCTGGGGGAAGTAACATTCTCCCATTGCTTTGGAGATGCACAGCTGTGTTACTCCTGGTACGGTGGTGTCGAGAGCGATCGGATATGACTTCAAATCACGTGTGGTAATGATTGAGAGAACTCTGACGACACAATGGAACATCACGGACATCGTGCATCCTCATGGGGCAATACAGTGCTGCCATTGTTCTACAATACAATCCTCGTCTACACATCGCACGTGCGTCAATATGAATGCATGATGTGGAGGTACTCCCATGGCCAGAATACGTCTGGGACCAGTGTCAATATACAGAATGTCAACGAATCTTTCCGAAAGTTGTGGTCCAGTTTGCCTAACGAGAGGATATAACGGCTTTATGATCCCCTTCCCAAGCGATCCAAAGCATCTATGCAGGCCAGAAGGGGTATAATGTCATACTGATAAGTGGACTCATACTGCTAAGTTCTTCTTCTCAACCCATGTAGATACCTTTCGTTTCCATCTGCCCTTCCGGGAGTGACTGTTTTTCTTGCTCGGTACTAAGCTATTGCTTTACTGAATTTTTGTTGTCAGCTTAACTGGGTTCTTCTCTCTGTACTGAGTCTCATGAAATATTTCAGTGTTTATTCTGCTAAACGCAATGAATATCACACAACTTAGTTGCTGCTCTAGTCTCATCCAGATAATTGAACAACGACTTTCTCTGTTTGCACTTCCTCCCCTTCTCTACATAAACAGCACAAGTACGATCACACATTCACGCTTTCAATCCCACACACACCAATAAGACAAACAGACCATAAATTAACCGTAATGAATTACTATGATAACAATAACTAAGTAATTGACTGAGTATGTATTAAAATGAATTAAATTAAATTAATGAGTATCCAATTTTACTTGCACATGGATGAGTCTTGCTTGTAACAGAGTATACATGTTCCTCCAGCAATAGTCGAGGGTCTACATCTAAGGTCAAGCTCTCTGTCCACCGTACTCAGGCAGTTGTCCTCCTTCAAGGTTTCGGGTCAATGTCCTCCTTCGTCAAAGCCCTAACAACCCAACTCCCCTCGAACACCTCCTTCCATTCCCTCACTCGCTACAGGTCAGTCGTGCATCACTTACGTTCTGTAAACCGTAGAGAGGATCGTTATGAAGTGTTAGCAGAGACTAGTCACCAAGCAGAATAACAGAAGAGAACTGGCATTTCAGTACTAATCCACTCCTCTCTCTCTCTCTGTCAATACTCACTGCCAGTATGTGTTTCATTTCGCAGATGTGACTGTTCTTCTTTTCTTCGACAGCCCAACACTTCTCTGATACGGCACTGGCTGATATATTCACTGCACCGCAACAACAGCAGCAGCTCGCAGCTACTAATCAAAGTATGATTAGAGGTGTAGCAGCAACGTCCACTTTGATCATTGCTGTGGAGAGCTGTTAATTCTTGTTTCCCTCTTTTCTCGCCATAGACGTACGTTCCATAAAAACTACACGGTTTGTGAATTTAGCTTATCATACCAGTTGTTTAAATAACACTATTGAATGGACGTTTGGTACAATCCAAATCAGCGTCGTCTGGAGAACTACATGGGTTGTACGTACAATGTTATTAACAGTATACTGCAAGTGTGGATTAGGCATAGGTGTATTCCTCTAAGGACCCATCAGAACTCTTTGTCTCTCCGTCGGTAGATAGATTTTGGGGTTTGCAGTATTTTAAATGTCCTCTGTGCGTAGTATTTAAATGTTCTCCGTGCGTAGGTGTTTTGGTGGTGTAGAGTAGCAGTATGAGTATAAAACAATAGTTTCGTGTTATTTCTTGTAATTCGCAAAACTTGGTCACAGATGACGTTGATGTCTGTAAGTAGAAGACAGCAGCGCATGTAGAGATCATCGGTTGGTTCAGAGACAGTCTGGGCGTAAATAAGTGCAATGAGCTGCGCATACATAGGGGAAGAAATACTGCGCTATTCTATTATACAAGTGCTTGAAATGCTAACTACTGTAAAATTTAGCTAGAACGGTTTTTAAACATTACTCGTCAGTCTAGAAGTCTTATCAGATCAGATTAATAGAAGATGCGATGATGGGTGATGCTAACGTTCTCATTTAGTCGGTGGTACATAATGCTACAAGAGGGGCGTTGCGTCTCTCTGAGAGGTTCCAGGGCAAAAAAAAGAGAAAGTGAAAGAAAAGCATATGAGGATGTATGTTCTGGCGTCCTACTAAACGTGCCTCAACATATGACCACAAGAAGGAAATACACCACATATCGTACAATGATAAGCAGGGGTTGCACATCTGATTTTCGATATAGACAATGATATTTTCTGGAAGATGCTTTGTGGAGCATGGGGTGGAGAAAATCTGTGTTACGCACACCGCATGCTAGCTTAATCAGAGTTTGACCAACGGCTGGAGCTCTAACCTCAAATGGGACTCTGGAGTAGAATTAAGCAGATCCTTGTAAAATCATTTAGTGGGTAGCGGAAAATAAAACGACGCTCTCCGTCTCATTAAAGTCGCGATTTGCAATTTTTCTCACTGCTGACGACAGCTACAAATATAGCAAAAAAGAAATTCCATGTGTCTGCCTGAACACCTGAGAAAATGCATTTGGCTTTTATTACTCGAACAGTTTTTGCAGTTAAAGTGGCAGTTAGTGAGACGAGCAAGGAAAATGATGCTCCCGAACCCTGACCCGAGATCGCACAACCGTGTGGGAACAGCGACAGTTGGCTGCGTCTTGCGCCCCAAGATCAGGCGGAGAGGCGGTTTGCCTACAATGGTGGCGTCCGGCCTACACGTGGGCTACTATCTGCGTTTGACGAGCGCAGAGTGATTGGTCGATCGGTATTTTGTGTTAAATAAATAAACCTCCTTGTACTTTCCCATCCTACTATACATGCGCAACATCGATTGTTTAAAAATAAAAAGTCCCATAATTACATTACAATTCTCTACGTGCGTGTTTGGAAGACACCTTGAAAAGTAGTTGGCTGACACTGAAAAGGTAGTTGAAAGTGGCCAGTCGGATGACGTTGAAAAGTAGTTCAGACAGTGTAGTTGGAAGTATAGTGTCCAACACTTTGTACTTATATGAGCATCGATATACTGCGTCGGAATAACTCTCATATATCTCTCTGTGTCCGTAAGCCGAACTCTAACTCTCTGTTTCAAGTGTTTCACGTTCTCAGTCTACTACACGACAGACACTGTCTGCTTGTAGACCTCTAGTTACTCGTTTAGATCTATTGACAGTCAAATAATGTGTAGTAGGGAAAGCTAGTACACTATGACCAGTTAGCTGATGCTCGACGAGTAGTGGTGTTGCACTGAATGGTTTTGAGCCCTGCTCTGAAATATTTGCGTGTTGCTGCTGCTATTTGACGACCGACGGTGTAGTGAAGGTATCAGCTAGTGCCATATCAGAGGGCTGTTGTAGGCAAGAAAGAAAACCGTATATACGAAATTACACACGTACACGCAGTAAGTAACGAGAGGGAGAGAGAGAGAGATAGGAGAGAATGAAATATTTACATGCCACTTTTCCTCTCTTACTCTGCTTGCTGGTTGATGTCTTCTAACACTTCATGACGATCCTCTCGCTGTGGTGTGACCTGTGAGACACAATTGGCCTACAGAGAGGGTGGAGAATTTTGAGGGAGGGCGGGAGATAGGGCCGAAAGAAGAAGCGAAGGGAGAGTTTTGTGAACAAGACTAGGAGGACAGTGATCCGAGATCTTGAAGAAAACTGTTTCAGCACTTGGCCCCACGATCTTGAAGATAAAGAGGACAACTGCCTCAGGCCAGTGGACATTGATCTTGATCATTAATTTTTCCAGGAGGACATGAATTCCCCACTGCCCATGTTGTATTACCTTTTCGTCTGCAGTGATTTTGATGAATACGACTTGTTCTCATCACGATCACGAATGCACCAAACTTTGACTACGAATATCAAATAATAATCATTGATAACATAAGCTTTGAGCGGACACTTGTACGCTGAATGCTGTAAATGTGACTGCGAGCTCGATTGTGAATTGTACGCCATGCATCACTCTAAAGTAATTATTGCTGTTAAAAATAGGCGTCCTCAGCGGATGTCAGAGGGGTGGGAGGCAAGATGGTGTATGTGGCTCCCCCCTGGAATCTGGGGCACTGATATTTTAGTCATATATTTAGTGGATAAGCATCAGATGTCTAGGACATGACAAGTTATTTTAATCATTCATATAAATTATTTTTGTCACATGACATCTATCGAAACTGACCAACTGATTTATATGAAAATTGACAGTTTTAGAGTCTTGTTACCTCCTTCCTGCCCCCCTCCCCACACCCCCACCCACCCACAACTGAAAAATTCTTTGGATAACCATTCTGCCTACGTGGTCTATAGTTAAGTCTTGCATTTCTTTATTCAGTTATTTGTATTGTTTATTTGACGTACTTGCCTGGGGCGAATAATGCCAAGGCCAGTAGCAAATAAGCGGCATTATTGTTTTGCGGCTGCCGTCAAAGATGTAAATCTGAGATTCGCCTACCTCTGGCTGAAGACAGTTTCCGGTAATAGTATACTGTGCTAAACTCCCAAGATCGTGCTGCTGTCGCTGATATGAGACGGACCGAAGTTTCTGGGGCAAACGTCTTGAATTATTTTAATATTTACACTATTTTTCGAATGTTTACCTCAGGAAATTAACTTTATCTGTGGAATGTTTAATCAGCACACATCGCCAAATGTAATAAGCATCGAATATTACCGTATCCTTGAGTGAAGTCAATCTTGGTCAGTGTCGATACTATATAACACTCTTAAACCTGTAACGGCCGAAGAGCAGGCAATTACTAATAACCCCAAACATCATCAAACATAAAAGCCACTTTCACAACATTTAAATACAGGACCTATTAATTATTTCATGAATATGTGCTTTTTAAATTAACAACTGCTCACTTACAAGAATGAAATTTTGTTTGTTTGTGACGCTATGTAACCGGTAGAGAACGTATTTTTTATTTTCTTATGTACTTCCATACAACAGTGTGGCTTGGTGAAATTTTTTTCTTCGCTATCGATCTGAATATGGATTTTTTTATTGTAATTACCTTTAATATATAACGCAGAGAAAATTATTTGTATCAGTACTGAGTAGCGCCTTGCAACTCGTTCTTTTAAAAACATATTATTGTGTTATACGTGGTGCCCCAAAGGTTTAGGGTAAAAATTAAAAGATAGGGGAACCTAAGTTGACTGTAACGAGATAGGATGTGACGGTCTGAAGTGATTACTTTTTTACTGATGTATGTAGTATGGGCCTTATGACAACAACTGTAGCTCGTAATAATTGTTCAAATTGTAATAATTGTTCAAACCTACGGACTACCACCATCCTCGATGTATATAAAGTGACGTAATCCAGTGTGATATAATTGAGTTCAAAAAGAGCCGTCCCCATTGTTCACATATGTTTGCTTCTCCAACACTGTTCTTCATTATGCTGTGTTCTAAAGTGACATTCACATTTTTTTTCATTAGTCTTCTGTTTGGTGTAATTCCCCCAACCTCCAGACTTCAACATCCATGACAATCTGTTTGCATTCCCAGTTATTTGTTGGAAGTATTCCAAACTCCGTCTGTCCTTACACTTTTTATCTTTGCAGCTCCTTCTAGTACTACAAGTTTATTCCCTGATGTCTTAACGCGTCCTATCCTCCTGTCCCTTCTTCTTGTCAGTGTTTCGACAAATTCCTATATTCTCTGATACTGCAGAAGAACCACCTCGTTCCATACTTTATTAGTCTAACTTAATTTTGAACATCTTTCTGTAACATCACATCTCAAACACTTCGATACTCTCTTTCAGTTTTCCTACAATCCATACTTCACTTCCGTACAAAGCTCTGCCACAAATCTACACCACAGAAATACACTCCTGGAAATTGAAATAAGAACACAGTGAATTCATTGTCCCAGGAAGGGGAAACTTTATTGACACATTCCTGGGGTCAGATACATCACATGATCACACTGACAGAACCACAGGCACATAGACACAGGCAACAGAGCATGCACAATGTCGGCACTAGTACAGTGTATATCCACCTTTCGCAGCAATGCAGGCTGCTATTCTCCCATGGAGACGATCGTAGAGATGCTGGATGTAGTCCTGTGGAACGGCTTGCCATGCCATTTCCACCTGGCGCCTCAGTTGGACCAGCGTTCGTGCTGGACGTGCAGACCGCGTGAGACGACGCTTCATCCAGTCCCAAACATGCTCAATGGGGGACACATCCGGAGATCTTGCTGGCCAGGGTAGTTGACTTACACCTTCTAGAGCACGTTGGGTGGCACGGGATACATGCGGACGTGCGTTGTCCTGTTGGAACAGCAAGTTCCCTTGCCGGTCTAGGAATGGTAGAACGATGGGTTCGATGACGGTTTGGATGTACCATGCACTATTCAGTGTCCCCTCGACGATCACCAGTGGTGTACGGCCAGTGTAGGAGATCGCTCCCCACACCATGATGCCGGGTGTTGGCCCTGTGTGCCTCGGTCGTATGCAGTCCTGATTGTGGCGCTCACCTGCACGGCGCCAAACACGCATACGACCATCATTGGCACCAAGGCAGAAGCGACTCTCATCGCTGAAGACGACACGTCTCCATTCGTCCCTCCATTCACGCCTGTCGCGACACCACTGGAGGCGGGCTGCACGATGTTGGGGCGTGAGCGGAAGACGGCCTAACGGTGTGCGGGACCGTAGCCCAGCTTCATGGAGACGGTTGCGAATGATCCTCGCCAATACCCCAGGAGCAACAGTGTCCCTAATTTGCTGGGAAGTGGCGGTGCGGTCCCCTACGGCACTGCGTAGGATCCCACGGTCTTGGCGTGCATCCGTGCGTCGCTGCGGTCCGGTCCCAGGTCGACGGACACGTGCACCTTCCGCCGACCACTGGCGACAACATCGATGTACTGTGGAGACCTCACGCCCCACGTGTTGAGCAATTCGGCGGTACGTCCACCCGGCCTCCCGCATGCCCACTATACGCCCTCGCTCAAAGTCCGTCAACTGCACATACGGTTCACGTCCACGCTGTCGCGGCATGCTACCAGTGTTAAAGACTGCGATGGAGCTCCGTATGCCACGGCAAACTGGCTGACACTGACGGTGGCGGTGCACAAATGCTACGCAGCTAGCGCCATTCGACGGCCAACACCGCGGTTCCTGGTGTGTCTGTGCCGTGCGTGTGATCATTGCTTGTACAGCCCTCTCGCAGTGTCCGGAGCAAGTATGGTGGGTCTGACACACCGGTGCCAATGTGTTCTTTTTTCCATTTCCAGGAGTGTATCTTCTTCAGATTAGACCTTATGTTTGATACTAGTAGACTTAATTTTACCAGAAATGACCTCTTTGCCTGTGCTAGTCTGCTCCTAATATCCTCCTTGCTTTTTCTGTCGTGTTTTATTTCGCTTCCAAGGTAGCAGAATTCCTTCATTTCGTCTACTTCGTGGTCCCCATTTTTGACGTTACGTTCATCGTTAATTTCCTTTCTGTCACTTGTCACTACTTGCGTCTTTCTTCGGCTTCGTGTCAAACCGTGGGGTGCTCATTAGACTGGTCACTCCACTAAGCGGGTCCCCCCCCCCCCCCCTACTTTCTCACTTACACATCGCATAGCAATAACCTTAGCGAATCTTATCATTGTTACTCTTTCAACCTGAGTTCAGTCTCACTCCAGAACCACTCTTTTATTTCAATCTTTGGTTCATAGTTGAAAAGGTTGAACAATAGGTGTGAAAGACTGTATCTCTACCGTACACCTTTACAATCCGAGAACTCACATGGTCAACCCTACTTATTGTTTGCTCTCGGTATTTGTGCATATTGTTTATTACCAGTCTTTACCTACGGATTGTACTATTTTTCTGAGAATTCCAAATCTCTTGCACGGTTTAATGTTGTGGAACTAATTTTTCTACGTTGACAAAACCATACTACACATCGTCACAACTGACATAAATCTTCCCACATTTACGACAGTTAAGGGGGGATCTTACTTCCAAGGGGACCATGTGCCTAACTAATTGGCCCTAACCGTGTACCTGCTGAAACATGTCCTTTAATTCCTTTACATCTTCTGAACAAAACAAATTTTAGTACCTTACAAAAATTACCTTTAGCGTGAAAGGGTAGCTGACAAAGACTGAACGTTGAAAAAACATTTTATTTATTATTCAAGCAAATAATACCAGACTTATATTCCTTATCTGCACTAGCTCTTTCATAATAACAAACCCTGTCACACAGACTTTCTCTTTATTTCGCAGTGGTAACCATAGGTGCTATAATACGCGTAATGAGGCACTCGCTCCACCCTGCCATCTTATCTCGCTGCTTGCTACCACCGACTATCTACCCTCGCCTCGCACGGCGGCCGGTGGCAAAACTTTCACTGCAAAGAATGATGGGGGTTCCTCGAATCAGCGGAAATATCTCCAAGAGGCAGTAGCGGGAAAGAGTAAAGTCGATACTGGAGCAGTATCGTCTGTACCCTTACAAGTCTCATAGATTCTACGAAATAACTTGACTTTTTGGTTGTTATCAGCAGAAATGGTTTTAGAATTTCCTAAACAATGGTATGTTTCCATTCTTTTGTGTCTTATCGCCAGTCTTTCAAAACTCTGTCAAACTCCGGCTGTAATACAGCATCCTCTGTTTTCTAAACGGTTGTCCAATCTGTTCTGTTAACGTCAGCAGACAGATCCTTCTCTTCGTAGAGGCCTTTAGTGTACTCTTTTATTTATCCGATCTCTCCTCTGACTTTAACAGTGGAAGTCTTTGCGGTCTTAATATTGACGCCTCTGGATTTGATTTCACTGAATATTGTTTCGACTTTACCATAAGCTGAATATGTCTTTCTAAAACAATTTCTTTTTCGATTTCTTCACATCTCACATATTTCCCACAGCTGTTTCGCTTTAGCTTCTCTGCATTTCGTTTCCATTTCCTTCGTGAATGACTCATATTACTGTATTACTTTCTTTTCCTTACCGTTCTTCGTGTTTTTTTCTGTCTTCGATCACTTTAGATTTTCCTTATATTACCAAAGTAACTTCGCGGCTAGCTTTCTTTATAGGCCTATATTTGTTTGTCCATCTTACGTGATTGCTCTCTTTTATGGTTGTCATGTCCTTTTTAGGTGAAGTGCCTGCTATGTTATACGTCATTGTAGTGGCTACATTTTCAGATCAAAAGGATACCATCAGCGTTCAGTATCTCAATTAAATAAATTAGAGCACATCAAATCTTCTGGACGTCAGTCTCTTTTTCATTATAACTAAATTATGATCTGAGTCTATATCCACTTCTGGGCACTACTTTAAATCCAATATCTAATTTCTTAATTTCTTAATTAAGTACTCACAGCATCATGTTAGGCGAAATAGAAATTCATTGAGTTATACACTGTTAGCATATTGTAATATAAATTACATCGTTCATCTATAAAAACTGTGCTAGGTAGTTTGGTCATTCATGTTAAAACTGTAATCTGTTTTAACGCGGTGGACAGATTCATTTCACGACTGCAGTTTTAGCATATATGAGTACACTAACTAAAATAGTTGTAATAGATTTACGACGTAATTTGCACTACGATACGATAACAGTGTATAACTCGTTTTTGTCACCTGACGATACGATTTTATCTTTTGCCTGCCATTATATTGTGAAAAGTTTAATGAACCTGATGATGGTCAGAGGACTGAAACTGGTTGTGTAAATAAAGTATTTTACCAGCATCTCAAGGTAGTATTATTATACTCTTCAAATAGGAAGTTCACTTAATACCTCAATGTAATAATCCAAAATAACGTGTCGTGCCACTACAGGTGGGTAAGCTCGTTGTCTCGACACACGACGCTGCACTGCGTTCTTTTTCCTCGAGAGAGCGAGTGGCAGGCGGTGGTAAAACATGTATCCGACAAGAGTGCTGACAAATTGAGGTTCGCTGTGGTGCGCAGCCCAGGGCATCGCCTGCGGCCACGGTGAACACCGGCGGCCGGGGCTGCGCCAGCTGAATGGTCCACGGCCGTGCCCGCCGGCAGAAACGCAACAGGTTGCAACGCAAAGTAGCGGCTGCCGTGACGGCAAGGCACGGCACGCCTGCCCCGCTATTAGCTCGCTGCTGACGACGCCTGTTCCCGTCGAGTACCTGCCGCGTGCCCTCGTCTGCTTAATTTAAGAAGTGAGCGCAGATTGCGGGGGCCGAGTCGATACTATAACAAGCCGGCGGGCCCGAAATATGAGACTGCAAGAATTCTGCCATTCGTTTTATGTGAAACCTCCTTTCACGACTAAGTTTTGCGTTCGTAATACGTAATGCAGTACACAGTGACGGACATTCGTGTCACACGTAACAGTACGATGTTGTAAATACCCTACTTTTTCATTCAGGTTCATCAGCACCAACAAGGTTTATTTGTCACTACTGACATACATTACTTAGTGGATCTGTCGGCTTCAACTGATTAGTCCTTTATCAATCTACACCTTACGGTGTATGGTACCATCCTTTCCTGTTCCATCCGCGAATGGCACGTAGGAAAAGCGACTGTCGGTAAAGCATCTAATTTCTCTGATTTCCTCTTCACGAGTCATATGTGGGAGGAAGTAACATGCCGTTCAAATCTTCTTGGAACATACGCTTTCATAATTTCCGTAGTAAACTCTCCGTTGCCCACAACGCCCCTCTTGTAGGGTCTACAACCGGAGTTTCAGGGCACCTCCGCGGTGAGGAAACTATCCCTTGACAGAAGGCTCAGCTATTCCTAACTTCTTCTCTTGATTTTCTAGTAATCCTACCGGTAAAGGTCAGTGACGGATGAACAGTACTCAAGAGCCGGTCGAACGAATTTGACACCATAACAATTCAAAAGGAACATTCAAAGTAGACGACCACTTTGGATTAATAAACGTTTCATGTTATTCACACTAACCAGGCAGGAAGACACCTGAGTCCTACTTGTACGGACGTCTGTGCCTTGTTGCCTTTTCCGACGACTGGCGGCTTCTGAAGGTCATTTCCACACACAAGATTACGTTGATGTTAATTACTGACTAAAATGCTTAGAAGGGATTTTCATAGCGTTGCTAGCAACTTACCATATGCCTTAGAGTCTTCCACTCACTGAAAAAGTGTTCCTCTTCTTTTTCGTTGCCTTTATCCACAGTACCTTCACGGGATCGCCGTGTTAATAATTGCCGGCCGGAGTGGCCGACCGGTTCTAGGCACTACAATCTGGAACCGCGAGACCGCTACGGTCGCAGGTTCGAATCCTACCTCGGGCATGGATGTGTGTGATGTCCTTACGTTAGTTAGGTTTAAGTAGTTCTAAGTCTCGGGGACTGATGACCTCAGAAGTTAGGTCCCATAGTGCTCAGAGCCATTTTTGTTAATAATTTCATTTGGCAACGTTAGTGGCAGAGGGTGGTCAGATGCCTTTCCTCTGCCCACCAGTCCCTCCTCCCTCCCTCTACGGCCAATGTCGTTAATCTGTCCGGCAGATTCGATCCGGGGTCGGGTGCCTCCCCGAATCCCGAAAGCGGCGTGCGAACTAGTGCGCCTGTCCGGATGGGTCGGTCAGTAAAGAGGTCAAATACAAAATACAGTCAGCGCAGTTTATACCGCATAATAGAGGGCCCAGGGTTCATCAACTCTCACGCTTCTGCTCATCAGGTAGAAGGTCGACACCGCATGTGCTGAACTTCTTTGCCAAGATCGCTTATAAACAAACTTAACTGTAGATCACTATTTCGGTAAGCCTGGTTACCGTCTTCAGTTCTCGATAACAGGTTACTCAAAAATGGTTCAAATGGCTCTGAGCACAATGGGACTTAACATCTGAGGTCATCAGTCTCCTAGAACTTAGAACTACTTAAACCTAACTAACTTAAGGACATCACACACATCCATGCCCGAGGCAGGATTCGAACCTACGACCGTAGCGGTCGCGTGGTTCCAGACTGAAGCGCCTAGAACCGCTCGGCCACACAGGCCGGCCAACAGGTTATTACATGTCTCCTACTCCAGCTGTACAAGCGCTATGTCTAAACCACTGACAGTCTAGCGGTGCCCTGACTGCAGGGAAGTACACAGTACTGTGTAGTATGAGACACGAGCATTTGGCGAATTACTCTGTATACTGTGATTTTAAACTTGATGTGGCGACGTATTGTTCGTCACATACTCGGCAGTGGTTTAGAAAGAATAATTTACAGTTGGTATAAGAGACATGAAATAACTTTTATAGACATCAGAAGATGGTAACCATGCTTACGTTCACCTTGTCTCAAGTAATTATTACAGATCGACCATTACTAATCAAGATGAGTTTAGTAATTGAGAATAAATATTTAACTTTTTCTTCAAGCTCTCTCTAGCCATCAACATTCCAAGAACTTCCCATTTTAGCTAATGACACAAAATTGTACATTTTATGCCGCGCCGTCATCATTAATTATTATGTATGCTCTGTTGGTATTTGTAGATTATGTAGCACAGGAACTTTGTGTTTAACGTTCGCTTGCCGCCTGTGTGTTCGCAGAGGGCGTCGCAGTCGAGCCTGCAGCTGCAGCTGGCGCCGTCGCTGGAGCACCAGACGGCGGCCATGCTGAGCATCCTGGAGCGCTACAAGTGGCACCAGTTCTCCGTCGTCACCAGCCAGATCGCCGGACACGACGACTTCGTGCAGGCGCTGCGCGAGCGCATCACCGAGATGCAGGACCGCTTCAAGTAAGACTCGCTTCTCGCGACAATAGCATCAGTAGCCGTAGTTGCTGCACCTATTGCGTTAGTCACGTGCACTTACACAAGCAATTATTCGGCTTCACATTGATTGAGAGATGTTGTTGTTGTTGTGGTCTTCAGTCCTGAGACTGGTTTGATGCAGCTCTCCATGCTATCCTGTGCAAGCTTTTTCATCTCCCAGTACCTACTGCAACCTACATCCTTCTGAATCTGCTTAGTGTATTCATCTCTTGGTCTCCCTCTACGATTTTTACCCTCCACGCTGCTCTCCAATACTAAATTGGTGATCCCTTGATGCCTCAGAACATGTCCTACCAACCGATCCCTTCTTCTGGTCAAGTTGTGCCACAAACTTCTCTTCTCCCCAATTCTATTCAATACTTCCTCATTAGTTATGCGATCTACCCATCTAATCTTCAGCATTCTTCTGTAGCACCACATTTCGAAAGCTTCTATTCTCTTCTTGTCCAAACTATTTATCGTCCATGTTTCACTTCCATACATGGCTACACTCCATACGAATACTTTCAGAAATGACTTCCTGACACTTAAATCAATACTGGATGTTAACAAATTTCTCTTCTTCAGAAACGCTTTCCTTGCCATTCCCAGCCTACATTTTATATCCTCTCTACTTCGACCATGATCAGTTATTTTGCTCCCCAAATAGCAAAACTCCTTTACTACTTTAAGTGCCTCATTTCCTAATCTAATTCCCTCAGCATCACCCGACTTAATTAGACTACATTCCATTATCCTTGTTTTGCTTTTGTTGATGTTCATCTTATATCCTCCTTTCAAGACACTGTCCATTCCATTCTACTGCTCTTCCAAGTCCTTTGCTGTTTCTGACAGAATTACAATGTCTTCTCCATGAATTTTAATACCTACTCCGAATTTTTCTTTTGTTTCCTTTACTGCTTGCTCAATATACAGATTGAACAACATCGGGGAGAGGCTACAACCCTGTCTTACTCCCTTCCCAACCACTGCTTCCCTTTCATGTCCCTCGACTCTTATAACTGCCATCTGGTTTCTGTACAAATTGTAAATAGCCTTTCGCTCCCTGTATTTTACCCCTGCCACCTTTAGAATTTGAAAGAGAGTATTCCAGTCAACATTGTCAAAAGCTTTCTCTAAGTCTACAAATGCTAGAAACGTAGGTTTGCCTTTCCTTAATCTTTCTTCTAAGATAAGTCGTAAGGTCAGTATTGCCTCACGTGTTCCAGTGTTTCTACGGAATCCAAACTGATCTTCCCCGAGGTTGGCTTCTACTACTTTTTCCATTCGTCTGTAAAGAATTCGTGTTAGTATTTTGCAGCTGTGACTTATTAAGCTGATAGTTCGGTAATTTTCACATCTGTCAACACCTGCTTTCTTTGGGATTGGAATTATTATATTCTTCTTGAAGTCTGAGGGTATTTCGCCTGTTTCATACATCTTGCTCACCAGATGGTAGAGTTTTGTCAGGACTGGCTCTCCCACGGCCGTCAGTAGTTCCAATGGCATATTGTCTACTCCGGGGTCCTTGTTTCGACTCAGGTCTTTCAGTGCTCTGTCAAACTCTTCACGCAGTATCATATCTCCCATTTCATCTTCATCTACATCCTCTTCCATTTCCATAATATTGTCCTCAAGTACATCGCCCTTGTATAGACCCTCTATATACTCCTTCCACCTTTCTGCTTTCCCTTCTTTGCTTAGAACTGGGTTTCCATCTGAGCTCTTGATATTCATACAAGTCGTTCTCTTATCTCCAAAGGTCTCTTTAATTTTCCTGTAGGCGGTATCTATCTTACCCCTAGTGAGATAGGCCTCTACATCCTTACATTTGTCCTCTAGCCATCCCTGCTTAGCCATTTTGCACTTCCTGTCGATCTCATTTTTGAGACGTTTGTATTCCGATTGAGAGATATCATGGCAAATTCTGTCCAATTGGCGCATTATATCGTAAAAGTTGGAGGAACCTACTTTCGGCCTGGAATCTCATTTGAAATATCTCTGGAATCTCATTTACTGAAGCTGAGTTGTCTTCACTGATGAGTCCTTCTTCGAACTGAGCTCCGATGACCAGCGAAGACGGGCCTGGAGACACCCCAGACGGTGGTTGGATACGAACAAGCGGGAGTAAGGGGTAGAGTGTCATTTCTTTTCATAACAGCATCCCATTGGCCGTCGTCTGTGGCACCCTTATAACAGAGAGGTACGTCGACGATATTCTACGCCCCAGTTTGGTTGTCCTTCATGGTAAGTCACCCTGGACTTACGTTTCAGCAAAATAATGCCCACCTGCACACGGGGAGAGTCTCTGTTACTCGTCTTCGTGCTTGCCAGAGCTTACCTTGGAATGCAAGGTCGCCGGATCTCCCCCCAATTGAGAACGTTTGGAACATTATGGGCAGTGGACTCCAACCACCTTGGGTTTTGACGATCTGATCAGCCAATTGGACAGACTTTGCCACGATATTCGTCAGAAGGACATTCAAAACCCTATCAAAAATGGCTCTGAGCACCATGGGACTTAACATCTAAGGTAATCAGTCCCCTAGAACTTAGAACTACTTAAACCTAAATAACCTAAGGACATCACACACATACATGCCCGAGGCAGGATTCGAACCTGCGACCGTAGTGGTCGCGCGGTTCCAGACTGAAGCGCCTATCGACCGATGCAAAGCCGAATAACTGCCTCAGAATCAGACATGGCCCAATGTGTTATTGACTTGTGCACTTTGTTAAGCTCTTTCTCTCTTTAATTTGTCTAAAGTCGTAATCATTTGTTCGTCTGTACATATAAACCACATCTACCGATTTCCTTCCCATTCAGATAATTGCTTCGTGGTGTGTCATTTATTATTATTATTATTATTATTATTATTATTATTATTATTATTATTTTGTCTTAGTGTGCCATTTTTTTAAACAGTAAAACCTCTATGCTAGATGTAGTGTTTATGTTGAACGTCTGCAAATCCAAAAATTGCAGGACACATTTCTTTGAGCTACCAATCTTCTGACTGGTTCGGAGCTATCCGCCACGAATTCACCACAGAGTATCGTTTTCACTCACAGTCCTCATTTATTTGCTGGATGTATCCAAACCTTAATTTTCCTCTACAGTTTTTACCCTCGGCAAATGGTTCAAATGGCTCTGAGCACTATGGGACTTAACTGCTGTGGTCATCAGTCCCCTAGAACTTAGAACAACTTAAACCTAACTAACCTAAGGACATCACACACATCCATGCCCGAGGCAGGATTCGAACCTGCGACCGTAGCGGTCACGCGGCTCCAGACTGTAGCGTCTAGAACCGCACGGCCACTGCGGCCGGTTTTACTCTTTACAGCTCCATTAAGTACTACGGGTTATATTTCTTGCTATCTGAGTACATATCCCATCCTTCTTCTTCTCAATGTTTTCCACGTGTTCCTCTCTCTACTTGGCGGTTCTTGGGAGACTATCCTCATTCCTCATCAGTTCACCTAGTTTCCAACCATCGTTCTATAAGGGCCAATCTAATGAGAACGTGGCAGAAGGACAAATTTAAATGAATTGTTTATTATTTAACAAGTAATTGCCATAACGCCGACCGGAGTGGCCGTGCGGTTGTAGGCGCTTCAGTCTGGAACCGCGGGACCGCTACGGTCGCAGGTTCGAATCCTGCCTCGGGCATGGATGTGTGTGATGTCCTTAGGTTAGTTAGGTTTAAGTAGTTCTAAGTTCTAGGGGACTTATGACCTCAGCAGTTGAGTCCCATAGTGCTCAGAGCCATTTGAACCATTTTTAATTGCCATAACTGTCAATACGTTTATTCTACTGCGAGGCAAGACAATCAGTGCCTTCAAGGTAGAGCGTTTGGGGCTGCCTATTGACTGTACGCGCGGGTGCTCCTCTTCGTCCGAAGTAAATCGACGCTAACGTCTTGCCAAGATTGTACAGACTAAACTACCGAAGTCATGCAGCGAAGCGCATACACATCCTCCCTTCACTCCCGTTCTCTTTCCATGCGCATTCCATGTTTTAGAGCTCAGAAGAAAGACATTAGTGGCCGTCGATTTACTTCTGACAAAGAGGTGCACCCCTGCGCAAAATCAAGATTCCTTAGCCAACGGAAAACTAAGAATTTTTAGCATATTGCAGCCCAGTCAGCAACTGTGATAGACTGATATTTTGAGGAATCAGCCTCAGTTGCACAAATTTTCTGGTCTTTACCAGGTTTCGGCTGAATTAATCTAGCCTTCTTCAGAAGCATAAAATTACTATAACATGCCAGGGTAAGGCACAGTAATTTTAATGCTGACTGTGCTTTATTCTGGCATGTTATAGTAATTATGGGCTTCTGAAGAAGGCTAGATTAATTTAGCCGAAACCTGGTAAATACCATAAAATTTGTGCAACGGAAATCATTTATCTATGAAGTCATCGACCATTCCGTCTCACAGTGGCATGAATGTTTGAAGAGTTACAATGATCATTTTTGAAACAATGAGCAACGTGCTTACTACTTTCCGTCTCTCTCAGAATCATTCGTCTGCTCGTTAAGTAATATGACTTCTCGAATGATTTTTCTTACTGGGGTCCACAGTCATGCAGAACTTTTTCAAAAATTTTGCGTCATTTGACTAAATTTTTTTCTTTTGACACATCATTCTTCTGACTGGTTTGAAGCCTCCTGCCACCAATTCCTCTCCCGTACCAACCTCTTCATCTCAGAGTAGCACTTGCAAAACTACGTCCTCAATTATTTGCTAGATGTATTACAATCTCTGTCTTCCGCTACAGTTTTTGCCCTCTACACTTCCCTTTAGCACCACGGTAGTCATTCCCTGATGTCTTAACAGATGTCCTATCATCCTGTCCCATCTCCTTGTCTGTGTTTTGCACACATTCCTTTCCTCTCCGATTCTGAACAGAACCTTCTCATTCCTCACTTTATCAGTCCACCTAATTTTCAACATTCGTCTGTAGTACCACTTCTCAAATGTTTCGATTCTCTTATGATCTGGTTTTCCACAGCCCTTGTTTCACCAGCTCCAAACGTACATGCTCAGAAAACTCTTCCTAAAATGAAAGCCTATGTTTGTTACTAGTAGAATTCTTCTGGCCAGGAATGTCCTTTTTGCCAGTGCTTGTCTGATTTTGGTGTTCTACTTGCTCCATCCGTTATTGGTTATTTTAGTGCCTAGGTAGCAGACTTTCTTGACTTCATATACTTCGTAACCATCAATCATGATGTTAAATTTCTCGCTATTCTCATTTCTGCTACTTCTCATTATTTTCGTCTTTTTTTTTTTTTACTTACTCTCAGTGCTTGTTCTCTACTCATTATACTGTACATTCCATTCAGTAGATTATGTAATTCTTCTTCACATTCACTCAGGACAGCAATATCATCAACGAATCGTATGATTGGTATACTTTATGCTCGAATTTTAACCCAACTCCTGAATCTTCCTTCCATTTCCATCACTTCTTCTTCGATGTACAGATTGAACAGTAGGGTTGCAAGACTACAGCCCTGTCTTAAACCATTTTTAATCCAAGCACTTCGCTCTTGGTCGTCCACTCTTATTATTCCCTCTTGGCTCATGTACATATTGTATATTACCCGTCTCTCCCTGTAGCTTACACCTATTTTTCTCAGAATTTCGAACCTCTTGCTCCATTTTATACTGCCGAACGCTTTTTCCAGGACGACAAATAATATAAACGTGTCTTTATTTTTCTTTAGTCTTGCTTCCATTATCAACCGCAACGTCAGAATGGCTTCTCTGCTGCCTTTACCTTTCATACAGCAAAACTGATCGTCGTCTAACACATCCTCAGTTTCCTTTTCTATTCTTTTGCATATTATTCTTGTCAGCAAAGTGGATGCATGATCTGTTAAGTTGATTGTGCGACAATTCTCCCTTACTTGTCAACTCTTGCAGTCTTCGGAATTGTGTGGAAGATGTTTTTCCGAAACTCATATGGTATATCACCAGACTCAAACATTCAACACACCAACATGAATAGTCATTTTGTTACCACTTCCTCCAATGATTTTAGGAATTCTGATGAAATGTTATCTACCCCTTGTGCCTTATTTGTTCATAAGGCCTCCAAAGTTCTTCTAAATTTTGATTCTATCACATCAGACAAATCTTCTCCCTCATAGGGGCATTCAGTGTACTATCTCCTCTGAATTTAAGAGTGGAATTCCTGTTACACTCTTAATGTTACCACCCTTGGTTTTAATTTCACCAAAGATTATTTTGTCTTTGTATATGGCGAGTCAGTTCTTCCGGCAATCATTTCTTTTTCGAATTCTCCGCGTTTTTCATGCAGCTATTTCGTCTTTGCTATCGTGAACTAGCTGTTTAGTGACTTGTATTTCTGTAGTCCTGTATTTCATTTATCATTTTTGTACTACCTTCTTTCATCGATCAACTGAAGTATTTCCTCTATTACCCATCGTTTATTCGCAGTTACCTGCTTTTTACTAATGTTTTTCTTTACAGCTTCTCTAAAAGCCCTTTTCAGAGATGTCCATTCAAAATGGTTCAAATGTCTCTGAGCACTATGCAGCTTAACTTCGGAGGTCATCAGTCGCCTAGAGCTTAGAATTAATTAAACCTAACTAACCTAATGACATCACACACATCCATGCCTGAGGCAGGATTCGAACCTGCGACCGTAGCGGTCGCTCGGTTCCAGAGTGCAGCGCCTAGAACCCTAATTGCCGTATCTGTATTCCATTTTTTTGCATATTGATTCTTCCTGACTAATCTCTTTAACTTCGTCCTGCATCTGCAGTGATGGCCTGTACATGCAATCGTGGTATTCCACGTCTATCTCAGACCTGAGTGTGTGTTAGACGACGATGTTTTTTTTTTTTTGAGTTGGTCAACCCGATTCCGATGAGTCTCGACAGCTGGAGCACGCGCTCATCTACTCTGAGCTCTTTCAGACATGATCACAAACAACCCAACAACACACATTACTGGTGTCGATACGATCTTCATCGATCACAGATTTCATTCGTCTACGGATTTCAATTGTAGACATGTTTTGCCGAGCGCTTCTAGGCGCTTCAGTCTGGACCCGCGCGACCGCTGCGGTCGCAGGTTCGAATCCTGCCTCGGGCATGGATGTGCTTGATGTCCTACGTTAGTTAGGTTTAATTAGTTCTAAGTTCTAGGGGACTGATGACCTCAGATGTTAAGTCCCATAGTGCTCAGAGCCATTTGAACCATTTTATACATGTTTTCTGCGGTTAGAAACTCTATTACAGCACTCTGTTTTTCGCAAACCGACGTAGTTACGTTACACAGTGCCATGCTGCACTCTAGAATTCGAAGTCCTCTATCAGCGGAGGGTTGCAACATGCGATGCGCCAAAGTCGACAGGGTAATACGCATGACATGTAACACCTCAACCCATATTCAAAACAGAATAAAAAGTTCGGGGGAATTGGTTTTCAGCAAGCTCTCGTACACTTGTAAAGAACAATATTACAAAGGGCTGCTAATTCGAACCTGAGGAATGTTTCTAAACTGAAGCGACAAGAACACGGAAATACTTCAAAAGCTTGAATTAATCTGCAGTCCAAATTTAACTTAGCAAGGATCATAATTTTAGGTATTGCGGTCAATGCCCACATGTTGCCGGAATATGAGGACAACAAAAAGAGTTTAATAGCTGAAGGAACACTAGGCCAGAGAATAAATATGAGAAATCAATCCACCGAACATAAGGTTAGCAATCCATACATACTATAAAACTATATGTACGTTTGTATTTATGTATGTTCCTTATCTCCTCCTAAGCCACTGGACTGATTCCAACCAAACATGGCACACATTCCAGTTACTGTCTAGAATCCTCACTGTTGCGGTAAGAGTGACCACCTGGTTACAGGGGCAGGGTGGAAAAGCAGCGCAGCTCACGACATGCGAATACCCGTAATTTATTCTTCCAGTACTTGAGAATAAGAGCACTTAGTGACTTGCAACAAACTTTACACATCATTTCAAACCTTTAGGAAACATTTTCTCCCTGACAAATCCCACAAAATGATAGGAGAAATTTTTTCCGCTAACTACATTTTCGCTGTTCATGTAGTAAAACTACTGCATGGAGCACGACGTTTCAATTCATTACTTCTTTACTGCTAACCATAGTCACGTTACATTTTGTTGACAGTATTAACATATAACACTGAATTCACCAGCAAAATTATGTCATTGAACGACACACAAGTCTCGCGACATGAGATCGTGAACACTGAGATATAACTGTCGCAGCATGCATTATGTATAAATTTATTACTTCTTTCCTACGAACTCTATTCGCAACACATTTTGCAAGTAGTATCCACATACGCCATGAATATATCTACAAAAGTCTATTACTGTACGACACATAGTTCAGGAGAAATGACGTCAAATACTGAGTCGAATGAGAAACTGCCTTATCATGTATAACGTATAAATTTATTCTTCTTTGCCACTAATTCTGTTCGCAATACATTTCGCAGACAGTCTCTATATGTGCCGTTGAATGTACCTCGAAAAATATAGCATCAAGTCTCTGGTAATCTATCAAGGGCAGCGAGACAGCAGCCGGACATGAAGTACTTGAATTGTGATAATTGAAACCAACCGCTATGTTGTAATCTAACGTCTTTTATTCAAAACGTGCTACCAGTTTCGATACCGTCTGACCACTGTGGGCTTCTTACTGTTACATACGGAATCTAGTTGATTTTGGACATGCTGTACTCGACCGCGCATGCTGGCGTAACATGGTTGATATGTTGTGCTGTTTCCAGTTGAAGACTCCGCTGATCTTCGTCAGTGTTGTTCGTATGTTGATGGCAAACTACGGTTGAAGCCTGAAGATGACAATTTAAACGTCGAAATCAGTAGGATATTTTGAATTAAACGGCGTTAGATTACAATACAGCTGTTGGTTTCAATTATCGTCACTCAAGTACTAAATATATCACTCTACAACAGTTGTTCAGGAGAGACGACGTCATAAACACAGAGAAGCGTCAAAAAGTGATTTATCATGCATGACGTTTTAATTTATTACTTCTTTACTTCTAACTCTATTCACAACACATTTCGCAGCCAGTAGCCACATATACCACTGGATGCACTTGCAAAATTATGTCATTTTGCAACACATAGTTCAGGAGATACGACGTCATTAACATCGAGCTGCATGAAAATTAAACTGCCTGGCGAAATTCGCTATAGATACTGGTGAAATATGTGCATAAATACGTGTGAAATATGTTACATGTATGTGAAATATATACGTGTGTACGTGGGCCAAGCTACGGCTAAAAGGCTCATCCTAAACCCCTGGAACGACTTCAACCCAGTTTGGTACACGTATTAGTTAGCATCTGCAAAGAAAGTACTCTGGGGTAAAAACCACCAGCCTCCTACTGAGATGGTGGTGATAACTGGGATAGTGGTGATAACATGGTGAGAGAACTGAGGAGAAGGAGATGGACAGAGAGGGGTATGAAGGAAAAGGACTCTGATTTGGGGGGGTGGAGAGAGGGAGAGGGGAAAGTATACAGAGAGAGGGGAGGAGACGGACAGAGAAAGGAAAGAGAAGACGGACAGAAACATGGTGGAAAAGACATGGGCGACGAGAAAGTGGGCAGTGGGGCGACGAGGAGTTGGAGTGAGAGAGGGGAAGGAGGAAATGGACAGTGACTGGGAAGAGGAGGAGATGTACAGAGAGAGGGGATGAGATGGGGCACAGAAAGGAAAGGAGGTAGAGAGAGAGAGAGAGAGAGAGAGAGAGAGAGAGAGAGAGAGAGAGGGAGAGAGAGACAGAGAGAGAGAGAGAGAGAGAGAGAGAGAGAGAGAAGAGGGAGCAGGAGATGGACAGCGAGAGGGGGTGGACGAGATGAGCAGAAAGAGGAGAAAAGAGAAGATGGACTAATTACAGATTGGACTAAATATGTACCTGGGCAACGCCGGGTACTCAGCAAGTGATACAGTTGAAGTACTAAGGTGTAGAGTTTTACGTACAAAACAACACGACAGAAGTGTATTTCAAAGTACAGCGCACCACTTGCTGGTATAACTTTAAAGAGAACCGCTGTAAAAGTGCTCAACGTCACCAGAACCTCTCTCTCTCTATCTCTCTCTCTTGGTGTGCCGCCGTGCAGGGACCCACATCACGAGTGGTTTCCACAGAACACAGAAACCATGATGTCAGGCACCAGGAACGCCCGGCACCAGGAACAGCCGCTGTTGTCCGCAAGACAACTCCGGGCGGACGTCCCTCGCTGCCACCGGAATGAAGTCCCCCGCGCGACGGCTCGCCGTCCAAGGCACCACTGCCCCTGCCGGTTCACTCGCTGGTCATTCAAAGACCTGTCCAACTCATACTCTCGTGAGCCCAAGATCTCTCCTGGCCAGCCCTGGACGATACGAGCTCTGTCCACGGCAGTCCTCTCCACGGGCCGCAAAACCTTAGCCGCAGCCATTAGGCGAGCACGGCGCCAACACGTAATTCGCCACGGCCAACAAGCAGTCGATAATTTGGGCGCTCTGTAATTCACTGCACACCGTCGAAGTTTCTTCGATGGGTAGATTGCACTGCAGGTGAGAATTAGTGCAACCTTATCTTATAACCTTTCAAAACCGAGCATTTCGTTCTTGGTCTTCCATTCTTATTACTACTTTTTGGTTTCTGTACATACTCTATACTACTCGTCTTTTCCTACAGCTTACAATTACTTTCTTCTACATTGCGAACGCCTTACACCATTTCACATTATCAGACGCTTTTTGCTGGTTGACAAATTCCGTGAAATTGTCTTGAATTTTCTTATGTCTCACTTATGTCATCAAGCGCAAGTCAGAATACTCTCTCTGGTCGTTCCTTTGCCTTTCGTAAAGCCAAAATAGGCGTCAAAAGACATGCACTCAAATTTCTTTTCCATTCTTCTATATACAGTATTACCATTGTCAGTAACTTGGAGGCATGAGCTGTTAAGCTGATTGTGGAATAGTCCTCACACTTGCCCGCCATTGCTATCTTCAGGACTGTGGATGAAATTTTTCGAACGGTCAGATGGTATGTCTCCACTCTCACAACTTCTACAAACCAACTTGAATAGCTGTATCGTTTCCACTTCCCTTAATGATTTCAGAAATTCTGAAGGAAACTTGTCTATCCCTTCTGCTTTATTTGATTGCAAATCTCTCGAAGCTCCGTTAAACTTTCACTCTAATACTGGATCCCTTATGTTTTCCGTAACGACTCCCTTCTTTTTTTATCATGACCTTGGTAATGGCCTCCATTGTATTTTTTTCCACCTATACGCATATTTCTGTGATTTGAACGATCTACTTTACTTTACGATCAGTGAAAATAAGTCACGCAGTATAAGAATGTATCCAATTAAAACAAGTAATTTTACTTTTTCTTTATCTGTATCACAAAATGCTAAGTAACATTAAATACCACTAAGACACGCGGAACGACATACGTAAATGACGCTGTAAGTGATTTTATTGTAGTTCAGGTACTTTTCTAATAAAATAATCAACCTTGTTACCTAATGCCACCTAAGCTGCATTGCAGACTGCAAGTTGTACGGGACTAAAGTACGTTCATTAATGGAAATCCGTATCAGAACACGCAGTTTATTTTAACCGCTCGCCTTTCGGGGGCACACACGGCGTAATCAATATCCTCACTGCAACAGTTCGAAAACGAAAACGCAGAAGTGTGAGTTTCTAATAACGTTCCACAAGATCAGAAATACACTTGAGTATGTTCCGACAACGCTTCAATGAAATTAAACCGATTTCACTGTAGATTCTGAAGTTATTACGGTCCCGTTAGATAGATAATTACACCTGTGTGGCCAGTGCGTGTTACTGACTATTCATTATATTGCAATCTGGTAGTAAAATGTAGTTCATTTTAACAGAAGCGCTACCAGATAGCACGTTTCCAGTCCACAGGCGCAGTTCTAAGTGGTAGTGATACTGACGTATATCTGTAGGGCAATTACGGTTTCTCACGTCCCGGTAACTTTTCATGATTGCACAAATACTCTTATTGCAATTGATGGGTCCATTACTTAACCAGTAGCCGGACGAAAAAGGAAACTATATCAGCAAGAACCGACAGACATAGACTGATATGGCTAAATGCGTTTATTCATAACAAGACTAATATAAACAGAGATTTTTCAACACGCCCTAACAGCCCTGGCACCGACTTCTAACGTAACAAAGACAGGAAAACTTACGGGGAAACCGTACAGAATACTCAAAGAAAAAATAAAATCTTACTAGTTCTGGGAATACTAAATCAGGATGATGATGAGATGTTGAGAGGATGGAGAGAAATATTACAATTCCTGCAGTGTAAACTCCTCGCCGACGCCATCATCGACACAGAGAATGAACACCAAGCCACACGAAGAGAAAAATTACACACGCCATACAGCCTTGCCACGTTGTTCTAGCAATCTCACAGCTCAAGAACAGATGTTACCTACTCAGAAGTACTCAAAATACTAGTATAATACATCATCTCCTTCGTAATAATACTATTGAATGATATCGTAGAGCTGAGCCGGACACCTACAGCATGGGAAACCTCAACAGCAGACAGGCGTTCTTCAGATCCCAAATCATGTAGGCAAATTTGTCTACTTAACAGTGACAGTACAACGTATGGTGCTTGGAATATACCGGACAGATATTACCATCCAATATAGGGCAGCAGTGAACTGGTTAAGAATGGGAAGACTACACCAGGGAAATGCAATTACCGGTGTACCAATACAAACTAAACGCCAACTCAAACGCTGGCGGATGGATGCGTGACAGGGCACTAGCCATAAGGGACGTAGACCACACGAATTTCTCACCGACCTACGGAAGCGGATGCTCCATGTGTATCCAACTGTATAGAACGCTGTTAAGACTGCGCTGCAAGAATTGCGTTGTTGGTAGTGTCAATGTCATGACTTGCCATTAGGTGCCGTTAATAATACGGCGACGTGGGGTTGAAAAATAAGCGTCAGTGTGCATTACAGTTGCAGACAGTCAACTTCGGTCTGGACAAGGTGAGCAAATTGTTTTATCAAAACAACAGCAATGGTGCTGCTGCTCTTAGAGAGTATTGACGTATTAACGGAATACGGAGAGGTCATTTTCCCTCACCAGGTTTGATGAACATGTTTCAGAAGTTAGAATTAACTAGCGTTTGGGGAAATGTTCCTGGGAGAAGCGGACAGCCAATTGTGTTACAAATTGTTGACAAAGCAACTATTGTCAAGGCTGAGAATGCTGAACGCAGTGTGCTATCTTCAAGCACAACACGCAGCTGAACTTTCTACGGTACATCGATCGCAAAATATTGTGAACGGTTATTAAATTGTGAGATTGTATCTAGTGAGGTACCAGGCTGTCGTGGATAAAGATGGTCCTGACAATGAGCAGCCAGCAGCTGTGGCCGAGCGGTTCTAGGCGCTTCAGTCCGGCGCTGCTGCTACGGTCGCAGGTTCGAATCCTGCCTCGGGCATGGATGTGTGCGATATCCTTAGATTAGTTAGGTTTAAGTAATTCTAAGTCTAGGGGGCTGATGACCTCAGATGTTAAGTCCCATAGTGCTTAGAGCTATTTCAACCATTTTTTGACAATAAGCAACATTTGCATCCTGGAACGTAAAAACGGCACGGAATAAAAAAATGGTACCCGTTCAGGTGAAGATTAAAATGTCCATCTTTCAATGGTAGTGTGTGTCCTTACAAATGTGTCCTGAAGTTTCAATTTCCTATGATTACTCGTTTTCCATGGTGGCCTTCACAAGTAGCGAGAGTTTAATTACAACTACGCAGTACTTTTACACGAGACTTCGCAGCATTTGGTTAACGGAGCACCTAAATATAATATTAGCAGAAGCGTTTCAACTTTCCAGATAACTTGTTTCACATTTTTGTCCGGCATCACCATGTTAAAGAGACCACATCCAATTGGCTGACTGGCGTCCTTTCATGTTGGGGACCTAGGCCAGTTCCGGAGAAAGTACTATGACGGTGATTACAGTTATTGGCCCCCGAACAACAGCGATACGTGGACACCTGCAGCGACTTCATTAATATGAAAAACGCGGACATTTCTTTTCTGGGAAAAAGCCATTCCGGGTGACGACACTTTGTGTTATCAGTGCGAGAATACCATAGAACGTATCTGACGCTCGAGTCTAATAACATCCCACAGAAGCAGTTCCCTGAAAGTTTCACGTTATTGTACGAACATTCTGTGTCTTATAGTAAAATGGGGGAAGACTATCTAGAGACATCCACCATCTTAGCTTTTCTCTACTTTTTATTAATCCAGCCAGGAATCTTTTTGGATTGACATGAGGGGGGGGGGTGGGGGGGCACACATAAAGATTTCGTCTGAGCGGATTTTTGAATACTCATTCATGTACCGCTAAAGTGTTGCTTGGTTGGTTGGTTTGGGGAAGGAGACCAGACAGCGAGGTCATCGCTCTCATCGGATTAGGGAAGGACGGGGAAGGAAGTCGGCCGTGCCCTTTGAAAGGAACCATCCCAGCATTTGCCTGGAGCGATTTAGGGAAATCACGGAAAACCTAAATCAGGATGGCCGGACGCGGGATTGAACCGTCGTCCTCCCGAATGCGAGTCCAGTGCCGCTAAAGTGTCCTTGCAGTGACATTCAACGTTAATGTCGAACGAAATGTAGAAGTAGAGTTTAATTCAATAAATGCTGAGGAACATGTAAGGTGCAGCGGAGTGTGCGCTGGTCCCGAGTTCGAGTCTCGATCCGGCACACAGTTTTAATCTGCCAGGAAGTTTCATATCAGCGCACACTTCACTGCAGACTGAAAATCTCATTCTGGAAACATCCCCCAGGCTGTGACTAAGCCATGTCTCCGCATATCCTTTCTTTCAGGAGTGCTAGTTCTGCAAGGTTCGCAGGAGAGCTTCTGTAAAAAAAATGGTTCAAATGGCTCTGAGCACTATGGGACTTAACTTCTGAGGTCATCAGTCCCCTAGAACTTAGAACTACTTAAACCTAACTAACCTAAGGGCATTACACAAATCCATGCCCGAGGCAGGATTCGAACCTACGACCGTAGCGGTCGCGCGGTTCCAGACTGTAGCGCCTAGAACCGCTCGGCCACTTCGGCCGGTAGCTTCTGTAAAGTTTGGAGGGTAGGAGACGAGGTACTGTCAGAAGTAAAGCTGTGAGAACGGGGCATGAGTCATGCTTGGCTAGCTCAGTTGGTAGAGCACTTGCCCGCGAAAGGCAAAGGTCCCGATTTCGAGTCTCGGTCCGGCACACAGTTTTGATCTGCCAGGAAGTTTCAGCCTTAAGCCGTCTGCACACGGGCCGTACTTTCGAACATCGGAGTTGAGCGTGCCCAGTTCAACGGATGTATCTGGCTCTCAAATCACAAGTTTCTCTATGAAATGGATGGGCGTCAAATTCCTATGTTAACTCTATTAATACGCACACATCCTCACTTGTCCATATGCTAGTCACTGTTCCTCTTCAGTAACAGGAGCAGTACCAGTTATTAGGTATTCTTCCCGCCCCATTTACGTACCCGGTAAGGATCTCGGGAAGAATGATAACTTCCACCTTCTCGACGTGATATAATTAATCTAATCTTGCCCAAGTGATCGATTCTGGAGAGATACGTAGGTCGTAGCATATCTTTAGATTCGTCATTTAAAACTGCTTAACTTGAAACTTGGTAATTAGACTTTGGCGGTATAATTTACGTCTATCTTCATCTGTCAATTCAGTTTCTTCAGGAGCTCGGTGTCAGTCTCCCACGGGTTAAAACATCCTGTGAGTATACGTGCTGTTCTCTATGTACGTTCATTTGAACAAGGTACTAAGATGGCTCGCACGACTGCTATCTAAGCAGTCTCGTTTATAGACAGATTGCATGTCCACCACGTTATGTGCCTACGAGTAAGCCTGTTTCATTGTTCCATTTCATGTCCCTACAAATAATTACGTACATGTATTTCTGTTAGTTGACGGATTCCGATCGTAATTTATAAAGACTTTAATCATAGAATGCTACCTAATTTAAAGCAAATGGCCAATTCTTGCGCCACTTTTAATTAGTGTCAGTATCCGACTGAATATCTGTATAGCTCTTCATTCAAACAGCACTTTATGATAGGTAACTTCATCATCCGAAAAATTCTTACGTTACAATTAGCATTACCAACAATGTCGTTAATATATAGTATGACCGGCAAAGTTCCCTAGGACCCACCTGAAGTTTCACCTTCATCGGTCCAAAATAGTATGCTGCATCCTTCCTACCAATAAATAATCCAAATTTCGCGAGATATCCCATACAGTCCTACTTCGATTAATAATTGCATGTGTGGAAATCGAGACCACTGCATCTACCTGATTGCTATGACCCACAGCTCTTAGGATTTCATGTCATAAAAGTGCTAGTTTGGTTTTAAGTGACCTATGTTCTACAGCAAATGAATGACAAGAATATTCGACAGTAGTTTTGATCACTTCTGCTACCTTTCTTGTAGAAGGGTGTCACTGGGCTTTTTTCCCCTTACGGGCCACGGTTTTTTGTTCGAGGGATCTACGACACGTCGTAGTTAAAAGAGGGGTAAACTCGGCAGCAAATTCGGTACAGAATCTCATACCGATTCCGTCGGAATCTGGAGTTGTTGAAAGGCGCCGACACTAGTATGTTAACGAATCTTTGCAGTGCTGCAAGCATTAAATTGAGGTAAAACCGCTGGATTTTTCTTTGTAAAGGAACGTATAAAAATAGACTTCAGCATTTCTACTTTTCGAAAACACATCGATAGTTGTATTTATTTACTAATTACTGCAGGCACTGTCAGTACAGCCTCAGTGGGCCAGGCTTGAAAATGAACCTGTAAAGCTTCGAAACTAGTCACCTAATAAATAACTGCAACTGTTGACAGAACCATTACTGGACGGAATTTAAATAAAGATAGCCGTTCCATGTCAACGAAATATTGAAACTGAATACTCAATCGTTGTGCAGGACGGAAAAAATAGATGTTAGGAAGACGCGAACGGTTGCCTGATGAACGTCACCTACGTAAACACAAGACTGGCTTGGAAGTATGACTCGCCAAAATAAGTGTAAGAAGATTCAAGATTCGCGCACAACATTGCGGACTCCAAATAATTAAAGAAAGCGACTGGTGATTTAGTACGCAAGGTACTAAGCAAGAAAAATGTTTTAGACGTCATGATTAATGACATTAACACACAAGACATTTACAAAACTCCATAGTTTAAAACAAACAATCAAATCATAAATGGAAAGAAAGGAGCGTATGGCACTGTTGGCCTGGAGACCTCTTCCGGGGAAGTTCGACCGCCGAGAGCAAGTCTTATTGCAGTCGACTCCACTCTGGGCGACTTGCGTGCCGGTGATGAGTATGAATGATGATGTGTACAACACGACACCCAGTCCACGAGCGGAGAAAATCTCCAACCCGGCCGGTATTCGAGTTCATCACTAACCCACTAACTCGGTTTTATATACACTCCTGGAAATTGAAATAAGAACACCGTGAATTCATTGTCCCAGGAAGGGGAAACTTTATTGACACATTCCTGGGGCCAGATACATCACATGATCACACTGACAGAACCACAGGCACATAGACACAGGCAACAGAGCATGCACAATGTCGGGACTAGTACAGGGTATATCCACCTTTCGCAGCAATGCAGGCTGCTATTCTCCCATGGAGACGATCGTAGAGATGCTGGATGTAGTCCTGTGGAACGGCTTGCCATGCAATTTCCACCTGGCGCCTCAGTTGGACCAGCGTTCGTGCTGGACGTGCAGACCGCGTGAGACGACGCTTCATCCAGTCCCAAACATGCTCAATGGGGGACACATCCGGAGATCTTGCTGGCCAGGGTAGTTGACTTACACCTTCTAGAGCACGTTGGGTGGCACGGGATACATGCGGACGTGCATTGTCCTGTTGGAACAGCAAGTTCCCTTGCCGGTCTAGGAATGGTAGAACGATGTGGGTTCGATGACGGTTTGGATGTACCGTGCACTATTCAGTGTCCCCTCGACGATCACCAGTGGTGTACGGCCACTGTAGGAGATCGCTCCCCACACCATGATGCCGGGTGTTGGCCCTGTGTGCCTCGGTCGTATGCAGTCCTGATTGTGGCGCTCACCTGCACGGCGCCAAACACGCATACGACCATCATTGGCACCAAGGCAGAAGCGACTCTCATCGCTGAAGACGACACGTCTCCATTCGTCCCTCCATTCACGCCTGTCGCGACACCACTGGAGGCGGGCTGCACGATGTTGGGGCGTGAGCGGAAGACGGCCTAACGGTGTGCGGGACCGTAGCCCAGCTTCATGGAGACGGTTGCGAATGGTCCTCGCCGATACCCCAGGAGCAACAGTGTCCCTAATTTGCTGGGAAGTGGCGGTGCGGTCCCCTACGGCACTGCGTAGGATCCTACGGTCTTGGCGTGCATCCGTGCGTCGCTGCGGTCCGGTCCCAGGTCGACGCGCACGTGCACCTTCCGCCGACCACTGGCGACAACATTGATGTACTGTGGAGACCTCACGCCCCACGTGTTGAGCAATTCGGCGGTACGTCCACCCGGCCTCCCGCATGCTCACTATACGCCCTCGCTCAAAGTCCGTCAACTGCACATACGGTTCACGTCCACGCTGTCGCGGCATGCTACCAGTGTTAAAGACTGCGATGGAGCTCCGTATGCCACGGCAAACTGGCTGACACTGACGGCGGCGGTGCACAAATGCTGCGCAGCTAGCGCCATTCGACGGCCAACACCGCGGTTCCTGGTGTGTCCGCTGTGCCGTGCGTGTGATCATTGCTTGTGCAGCCCTCTCGCAGTGTCCGGAGCAAGTATGGTGGGTCTGACACACCGGTGTCAATGTGTTCTTTTTTCATTTCCAGGAGTATACATATATATATATATATATATATATATATATATCGGTCGCCCTCTACCATAGACCATTAATGCAAATTTCGCATTGTTACTTGTCTTTAGCTCTTACAACTCTACGCAAACGCGCTGCTCTCGGACGATAGACGAAGGACGTCGACGACTGCTTTGGCTGTGTTGAGAGGCAATGTCTGGATGTTTGGTCTGCCGGTTGGTTTACCGATAACTCCGGGCCGCATTCTTATTATAAATTTTCAGCTACAAATCCAGGTCGTAATCAGCCTCCTTCTCTCTCAATAAATTTTGGACCAATCACGATTCCTCCTTACCAACCACACCGCAGCACACACAAGAACCAAATAGCATGAAATAGCTTCAAAACCATAGGCCGTATTGTCCACATTGGTCGCATGAATCGGCAGAGTGACTGCTCGCACCAAGGAACGTCGTTCAGATAAATCACTGCAGCCGAACAACGAATGTCTTCTCCCCAGATATCGACCAGTGGTTACATCTCACCACTGAAAATACTGATCACGAGGTAAAGAACGCTTAACACATGCAGAACCGGAAGTTGACCATTATTGTAACAGGCAACTTCAAATGCGTTTGCGATAGCATCATTTCCCTCTTTACGAGTAAAGGGAAATTTCTTCCATACTTCTTCTCGACTCGGCGCTGCCTCGGAACGGTCCTGGAAAGTAATAAATGGGGAGGAAATCCCCTTTGCGCCGGTGGAGATATTAATGTAAGACAGGCGGTAATCCCGCAGCAATCTTGCCCTCGATCGCGCAGGGCGCGGGCCGCGCTGCCTGCGTGCTTCTGAATGGCACCAGCACATCCCAGCCGAGGCCAGCCACTGCAATACAGCAACCGTATGCTCATCACGTCCCTGCTGTGGATTTCCCGCCGTGCGGTCATGAAAAATTAACAGCGATGTTGAACCCGGCCTGACAGCCAATCAACCGCCATAAAAAAATAAGCACCTAAATGGTTATAATTTTGTCACGGTTTTTGCTACAAGTCAGGTCCCCTTCACCCTAAGTGTCATACACCTTCGCCAGAACTTGCATTATTATCGACGTGAGCTTGACGTGATGGTCACGACACATTGTGTACTTGGATGCACTCCTAGGGGAGGCTCTGAATTAGACTTACTCAAAACTGTCATCTCTCTTCAGGTGACATAATGCATCTTAAGTGCAATTCTTAAAACTGGAATTGAATGGTCGTTTGAAATAAATTAGGGATTAAGTAGGTGCCCGGAAATTGCGACTGTGGCTCCGCAACGGCTGTAGAATATTTCAGAACAAATGAAAATTTGTTTAGGACCACGACTCGGATCCAGATTTCTAGCTTGTCACACCCTGTCTCATCCTGTGCGGAAAGCACGCAAATATAGTGCGAGAACAAGCGAGAGTACACCAGGAGAAATTGAGATTCGGGACGTTTTTGGAAGCGTGTTCGGATAACCGAAGTTGTTCACGCGACTTCTAGTGAAAAACGGGAAATCCGGGGTTGAGACCCAATCCAGCGCAGATGTTGCCTTGTTCTTAAACATTCTACAGCTGATGCTGAACCATAATCGCAATTTGCGAGTTCATTCTCAATTAACTGTGGCTATTGATTGTTGATGCAGTATCTCAGACACCGTCCTTCAGAAAATATGGATTGCCCTATACAGGGTGTTACAAAAAGGTACGGCCAAACTTTCAGGAAACATTCCTCACACACAAAGAAAGAAAATATGTTATGTGGACATGTGTCCGGAAACGCTTACTTTCCATGTTAGAGCACATTTTATTACTTCTCTTCAAATCACATTAATCATGGAATGGAAACACACAGCAACAGAATGTACCAGCGTGACTTCAAACACTTTTTTTTACAGGAAATGTCCAATATGTCCTCCGTTAGCGAGGATACATGCATCCACTCTCCGTCGCATGGAATCCCTGATCTACTGATGCAGCCCTGGAGAATGGCGTATTGTATCACAGCCGTCCACAATACGAGCACGAAGAGTCTCTAAATTTGGTACCGGGGTTGCGTAGACAAGAGCTGTCAAATGCCCCCATAAATGAAAGTCAAGAGGGTTGAAGTCAGGAGAGCGTGGAGGCCATGGAATTGGTCTGCCTCTACCAATCCATCGTTCACCGAATCTGTTGTTGAGAAGCGTACGAACACTTCGACTGAAATGTGCAGGAGCTCCATCGTGCATGAACCACATGTTGTGTCTTACTTGTTAAGGCACATGTTCTAGCAGCACAGGTAGAGTATCCCGTATGAAATCATCATAACGTGCTCCATTGAGCGTAGGTGGAAGAACATGGGGCCCAATCAAGACATCACCAACAATGCCTGCCCAAACGTTCACAGAAAATCTGTGTTCATGACGTGACTGCACAATTGCGTGAGGATTCTCGTCAGCCCACACATGTTGATTGTGAAAATTTACAATTTAATCACGTTGGAATGAAGCCTCATCCGTAAAGAGAACATTTGCACTGAAATGAGGATTGACACATTGTTGGATGAACCATTCGCAGAAGTGTACCAGTGGAGGCCAATCGGCTGCTGACAGTTATATTTTGACTAAAGTTCAGTCTTGATCACATCTTGTATGTTTTAATACTATAGGTAACCGGTTTTGGTTCTTTCTACAAAACCATCATCAGACCTGTGGATAAATTTTAAGAAATACTAGATACCAATCGTTAAATAAAATGAAAGTGTCTAATGATGTCAAAATTTAACAAGATAAAATAAAATTAATTATACCCATGGCTCCCTTAAGATGGTAGGCGGAGCTCTCCTTGCTGCTATGCAGAAAACTGATGGTCATGAGTGCTGAGCACGAGCTTAAATACGAATGTTAAACACATAATTGCTGATGTTATAGCAACAAGCAAAATATCGAAAATAAATAAACCCGAAGCATGTAAGATAGCCTTAAAAACGAAGGATTTAATTTTAAAAGAGAAAAATAAACTGCATAGAAAAACTGAAGATAAAACACTTAAAAATATCAATAATAAACTACTAGCAGAGAAAGCAATTGTGGTAAAGGCCGATAAAGGAAATACCCTTGTTATTATTAAAGAAGGCAATTCTATATTTAAAACACTCTCATTTTTTAATGAAAACGGGATCGTTGAAGTAACTAAAGACCCAACTCCAAAGTTCCAGTTAAAGATCACGAAATTAATCGATGAAAATAATCACCTCTTGACTCCTGAAGAAAAGAATATGATGAAAAATATGAATCCCCAAATACCTAAATTAAGATCACAGATTAAACTGCATAAAAAAGAGAAATCAATACGACCTATTGTCAACTACAAAAGTAGTCCTTCATATAAACTAAATGTGAAACTTAATAAAATTTTGAAAGCATTCTATACATATGACAGCAATTTCAGTATCAAAAACAGTTATGAACTAGCACAACAAATCCACAATATAGACAATCCAACTAGTGCAAGTTTCGCCTCATTAGATATTAAAAATTTATATACAAATATACCCATTAATGAGACGATTAATATAATTAGGGATAACTTAATACAATACAAAAATATGACTAAATACGAAATAATCGAATTTATAGAACTGCTTGAATGCATTTTAGATTACTATTATTTCTCTTTTAATACTAAAATCTATTGTCAGAAAGATGGCTTAGGAATGGGAAATTCTTTGGCTGGGACAGTTGCAGACATTTTCGTGAACCACATTGAGATGCAATTCCTGAAAAATAACCCTGATATCACAATTAAATCATATATTACAAGTGATATGTAGATGATACATTATTACTTTATAGTGGTTCAAAAGATGAAATTGAGAAACTTGCTATAAAATTAAATTCTATGCATCCAAAGTTACAATTTACAGTTGAGCATGAAAATCGAAAATCTATTAACTACCTAGATCTCACTATAACTAATAACAATGGGAAACATTTATTCACCATATACAGGAAACCTACAACTACTGATGTTATTATTAATGTCACATCATGTCATCCTGACAAGTATAAAAAAGCATTTTTTAAGTCCATGATACACCGAATACTAAAATTACCGCTAGAAGCTAATGAGATCAAAAAGGAAATGGGCATCTTAAAATAAATTGCAAAAACCAACTCTTTCGACACACGACAAGTAGATATCATTTTTAATAATGTACAACAATCACAAAGTACTCCACTAACAGGTAATCCAAAATATATGAAGATGACATATATGGGAAACATATCAGATAGAATTACTAATTTATACAAAAATTCTGGAATAACAAAAGCATTTACAACTGACAATACTTTACAACAAAAATTAAGACATACCGTAAGTAAAGATAATGGAATATCTACCAGATCAGGAGTGTACAAGATCCAATGTAGAGACTGTGAGAAAATATATATCGGCCAAACAGGTCGAAATTTTGCAGTAAGGTACAAAGGACATACGTCGGGTACCTCACGAACAAAGTCTGTATTTGGCCATCATATAGCATTCAATAATCATGCTGAAGGGACAGTAGAACAGAATTTACAAGTTATTCATTATGCAAATAAAGGCTTACTTATGAATATCCTAGAAGAAATCGAGATATATGCTCATTTGAAAACCAAATCATCAATGCTGCTCAATGAACAATTAGATTTTCGCGAAAAATATTATTATGACCTTTTTGATGAAATTTTATAATAAAAGCATCTACTCATTTGTTTTTAAAAATATAAGACTAGTTATACCCATGGCAAAAGCAATGTATGTAAAATATGCTGCATAACATAAAAAAAATTAAATTGACCTTGATTATTATAAAAACTATTAGATCGATGATTTAAAAAAAAAATTTTTGATCAGCAGTCTCAGTTATTCAGATATACATAATGTGGAACGTACTCGTGGCTGCTACCCTACTGCTATAAAGAATATTGCTATAAAAACTACAGTTAAAATAAGACGATTCTGCAGCATCCAACAAAGATGCAATTTGATGTAGGCAACTCGGTATAATCGATATATACCACAACGCCAAGGACTTTCACATCTTTGATGTAACTGGCACTGTAATAGTATTAAGGTTGCCCATAGAGGGCACAACTATTACACATCGTACTTCACTGTTTTTATCCAAAATTTAAATAAGCTGTAGACATACTAACTATCTGTTAATCAGACATTTAAATGAATCAATTTTATGTTATTTGTGTATTTCCTACTTTTATACTTTGACGATGGCGTCATATTATGAACGCTGATTGGCAGTTGTAAAGTAGTGTGACAGGTAGTAGGTGGAGCCTCTGCATATTTAAGCTTGTGCTCAGCACACATAACCATCAGTTGACTGCGTAGCAGCGAGGAGAGCTCCACCTACCATCCTAAGGGAGCCATGGGTATAATTAATTTTATTTTATCTTATTAAATTTTGACATCATTAGACACTTTCATTTTATTTAACGATTGGTATCTAGTATTTCTTAAAATTTATCCACAGGTCTGATGATGGTTTTGTAGAAAGAACCGAAACCGGTTACCTATATTATTAAAACATACATGATGTGATCAAGACTGAACTTTAGGCAAAATATAATAATTAATTGACCACTGCTTTCCAAAAATGTTTACCAAAATAAAGCTGCTGATAGTGCCTGCACACGCTCTACATGGTACGGAAACAACTGGTTCTCCCGTAGCACTCTCCATAGAGTGACGTGGTCAACATTACCTTGTACAGCAGCAACTTCTCTGACGCTGACATTAGGGTTATCGTCAACTGCACGAAGAAATGCCTCGTCGTTCTAGGTCTTCCCCAGTCGCGAGTCATAAGCTGGAATGTTTCGTGCTCCCTAAGACGCCGATCAATTGCTTCGAACGTCTTCCTGTCGGGACACCTTCGTTCTGGAATTCTGTCTCGATACAAACGTACCGCGCCACGGCTATTGCCCCGTGCTAATCCATACTTCAAATGGGCATTTGCCAACTCCACATTTGTAAACATTGCACTGACTGCAAAACCACGTTCGTGATTAACACTAACCTGTTGATGCTATGTACTGATGTGCTTGATGCTAGTACTGTAGAGTAATGAGTCGCATGTGAACACAAGCACCGAAGTCAACGTTACCATCCTTCAATTGGGCCAACTGGCGGTGAATCGAGGAAGTACAGTATATACTGACGAAACTAAAATGAACTCTAACATGGAAATTATGCGTCCATATAACATCTTTTCTTTATTTGTGTGTGAGGAATGTTTCCTGAAAGTTTGGCCGTACCTTTTTGTAACACCCTGTATTTCTATTTATTCTCCTGTGAACGGACTATACCAAAGAAAGAAGCGGGCTGTAAATTTAACAAAAAATGGAAGACGTGGAGTAAGAACTTCCTTTTTCATCCTCTGACCCCAGTCCACCCTAGATTTGGTTTCTGTCAGTTGTCCTCCTTTCGAACCATCAGGTTAATCGCATACGGTAGCACGCTACTTCTGGGATTCCGAAAAGGGCTCCGGGCCAGATCGAATTCACCGATGAGCGGTGTGCCAACCAGCCGGGATATGGTTTTTAGGTAGTTTCTCACATTCTAAAAGGTGAATACCAGGCTGATACATACTGAAAGTATCATTGATAAGATTGTTCTAAATTAATTATTCAGCAAACCTGCATCTGACTGCGTCTGTGAACTTGTTTCTTGCACTCCTCCATTTTGCCAGAAATGCAACATGTATTTGACTCTGCAATAAAATTTAAGAGAATAATGCCGTTTGTGCAAGGGCATTAAGATGGTACTGGAAAATTAACTTTTGGTCCTGATGTTTACTTGGTTCTTTCATTGGTGGGTAACTTTACTACTCATTTTCATATTCAATTTAAGCAAAGGATTTGGATTATGATTCCGGTTGTTAGATTTAAAGACAATGTTGATCCCTATATATATATATATATATATATATATATATATATATATATAAATTTTAAGTCATACACAAAACCTAACATTTCCAACATTTTTGTAGCACGAAACAATCTTACAAAAAATTTTACCAAGTGCTTACTGTGTCAAACCTTGGTCATATAAATCCTAACTCTGAATATTGTCTAACACAACCGATTTGAAATCATTATATATCTTTTCTCATTTACGTGCTAAGGTTTGGTCTGGGGCAGCGAGCGCGAGCTACCTTACAGCTGTCACCACACGTCTGCTCCTCTTGTGGTGTAACGACTTATTAGTTTTCGTTTGATATATGTATGACCATGTGCAGACTTCGTCACCTACGTCAGTTACAACCCACTTCAAAAATAATTTATATTCTTTTTAAATTGTCATAGAATGGTTCTTGAACGAAACTGTAAAACATCAGTTGAGTCGTGTGCAGAGAATTACATCACTTGGGCCAATTGGTTTTCGTAACTTTTTCCAATTTAAAGTTCGTTTGTTTCTCCTCAGAAAATTATATCGACACACGTTATCTTGATCTAATCGATATCAGAATCACACATTAAATAAACTTTTTAGATTCAAAGTTTCGGCCAACGCTGTCTGAATCAATAATCTTGTCAAATATATTATTAATCCGTTCACATAACTCTTCATAAATAAATCTTCAAGACACGTGTTTCACCTTTAGTAACATACACTATTTTATTAGCTTCCTACACATACAGATGTGAACTTGAGCGTTGACAGACAGTGACTAACATCTCAATAAGATTAAGCTCATTATGATGTCATTGTTGTACAAAAAGAGTATAAAAATTCATTTTTAATTTTTTTAGAAACACGACGCAACAACTCGGTTCCAGGATCTTCTGTTGCTCCTTGGCTGTCGACCCGCGACGTATAGCGGCCAGCAATTTCCTCTCTGGTCGCGGCAACGAAGATGCTGTCCCCGTTCGTTGCGCCGATCTCTCCGTACATGAAACACATAAAAAAAAAATACAAAACTTTTAGATAATTCACATCTATTATAAATAATAAGAAAACACATAAGCAAAACTAAATTAAACTTATAGTCACCTGCAAACTGGGCTGACTTTGGTGGATAGGTGACGCTTAATTTCGTCCCACTACATACCCCACCCACAAGCTCAGTTTGTCAGGTTTTAACCGGAATTAAAACTTTTCAATATACAATATTTAACTGTTAATACATTTTCCTCACATTTTACGTAACCTAGAGTCCTTGCTATTAGATAGATTTAATCCTTTTAATACGATATTGTTGTGACTATTTGTTATTTACTCTTAATTGTGCTATTATGGTAATTCGTAACCGAATATAGGGAGATTGCTCCTCTTCAGTTAACAGTTGCTAATAAATACCAATCTAGTACGTTCTTTAACGTTATACATTAGGACAGAGCGTTCAAATTGTGATAGATTAGTTTCAGTTTCATTTATTTACTAGACTTATTCTTTTCAAGAATGTATATTACTACTAAGTTTCTCACAATAACTAATAGTACTATTTACTTTACGTCATTTTTTTTCCCTAATGCCTTATTTATACCTGAGGTCAAGAAGAAATCAAGCAAAACTCTCTTTAGAATCTCGGCACGGCTTTCTTTACCTTCGGACACCTTGTTGGGTAATGGCCATTTATTTAGGAGAAACAAGCGAGAGAGCCCCGTTTGGTGTGTTCTATATTAACACTATTGCAAACCTCTATTAAAGGCACTCTGCTATGTTCTCGTGAGCCATATAGCTCTGGACGCCCATGGTCCCTAAAACTATTAACCATCCCCTTTGGTTCCTACTATCCGAGTAAATTTAAAATATGCAAAATTCCTTTTGACCTAAGAGCAAAATTTCTTCCATATAAATCCCCCTTCGGGTTTTCTCTTTTTGAAGTACCAGTAGATTATTGTAGAACACTTGTTTAAGCTTTCTGTTCTATTCTTTAAATAATACGTAACTATCACGAAAACTTCACATGAATAAACTATGAACGCTCTTCCGTATGTAACATATACTAAATATTAACTTATTTAGGAATGAAGAGTTTCATTTGATCAACACTATATAATCCTTTAATTACACCTGATGAAGGTTCCATAAGAAGTAATGCTTTGGGATGTACAATCTTATGTACAACATATGGACCTTCAAAGGTAAAGAAGAATTTTCTACATTCCTTACCGATCTTAGAACTTTTAGGATGAGATCGTACTAACACAAGATCTCCTACCTGAAATGAGGGTGCTACAGCCTGTTGATTATAACTTTTAATTCTCCGTTCGGCATTTTTTACAATCTGTTCGCAAACTTTTTCGTCTGGAATATCTTGTTGTATCTCATTTACTGGTGGCCAAGGTAAAGCAGCTAGTAAAGGCTCACCTATAATTCGTTTGCCTAAAATTTCTATAGGTGATAATCCCGTCGTTAGGTGAGGCAATTCATTTAATATCTTTTCGAATTCAGGCATTAGTTTGGCCCACCGAGTATGTTTATGTGCACAATAAGTTCTACATAATCGTCCTAATTCTTTCATGACTCTTTCTACTAAATTACTTTGAGGGTGATATTTCGAAATTAAGATATGTTTGATTCCATATTGTCTTATCATATCTTGAAATCTTTGACTAATAAAGGCACTACCGTTGTCAGACATAAGTCGTTTAGGAATGCCCCAGTTAACAAAGTAATTTCGGATGAGGCAGCGTATAACGCCTGCTGTATTCGCTCGTTTCAAAGTATATAGTTTCACATGTTTGGACCAACATTCCATTACAACAAACACATATGTTAATCCTCCTGAACTCCGAGGCAGAGGGCCGAAAAAATCTAATGATAGTAGATCCCACAAACCTCGAGGAATTACAGCATATAATTTATAACGCTTGGATTTGTTATTAACTTTAACCTTTTGACAGGTTTCACAAGCCCTAATAATACTTCTCACAATACGTGACATATTTTTGAAATAATAATACTTCATTAGATGTTTAATACATTTATGAATTCCAAAATGCCCGTAACCTTCATGAATATAAGTAATTAACTCGTCCACAACAGTTTCCGGAATGCAGATTTTCCATCTCTGGTGTTCCCTCTGTGCTTTCCAATACAACAAGTCGTTAAAATATAACCACACACCCCGGGTGTTAACTGTTTCGTCCCCATTACTAAGGTTTTGTATAATTCGTAGAATAACATTTTTCTTTCCTTTATGTAATACGGTAATCCACTAATTAGGACTCGCATTAGATGACTTTCAATTAATTTAGCACGGTTTAAATTCCCTTCAAAATAATTCCTATAACTTCTCCACCGTTTAGAATATAGAGGAGGGGCTAACAGCTCTAAAGTTAAGTGTTGTTGTTTTCGTCTTGACCAATAATTTTGTTTAAACTGCTTAACAAAATCATCCCAATCCCTGAATTCAGTTCTATGCAGTACTGCCCACTCCGCAGCTTCTGCTTCTAAATGTCCTATTACAAATTGAATGCGTTTTTCATTACTCCATTTAGGAGATAATGATGTTTCAAAAGCTTTTATAAAGATTATAGGGTGCAGTTCGCCTCCTGGTTTGAATACAGGAAATCGACTTGCTACATTTGAATTTGTTGTTATGTCATCCAGACATTCTGCGAGAGAAATAGTCGGATTTTGTTTAGATTGCAGAGACGGAGTTGCATCGGATTGGCTTGCCGTGATTGCTTTATTCATATTGTTGTCGTCCGTGCTAGCAAATTCGATGCGACTGTTGTCTCTGATTATGTTATTACCTCTGCTACCTGAAATGTTCTCGTTATTATCTAATTCCGGTAACCGTTTAGTAATTTCCTGCATCCGCATTTCTGTATTGGATACGCGACTAGCTAATATCGATTCTTCCCTGTGTTCACGATGTGAACGCTCTGTACCTTCATCAATGTTATTATCTTTGGCAGTCCCAAGATTACTGCATATTTCAGTAATTAAAAATTTCATGTTTTCGATTTCGGTATGGTCCTTTTCTACTTGATGAGTTAATGTCTCTAATTCTACATTATCTATTGAAGAAATCTCTACAGGTTTGGTAGAGACCTCTTTAATAGATTTCCATAATTCTCTGCGAACAGTTTCTGTTTGCATAGAAAATTCATCTCGTAACATATCGTTATTTTTCTGTATTTCATTTACAACTAAGATATTGACACTATCTAGTCTCTCGGTTAAGTCAGTGATATCGTTTCGCATGCGAGCTCTTTCCTCGCGCGATTCCTGGATATGTTCTTCTAACCTTTTACAATTATCAGCAATCTTATTACTAAGTCCCACTAATTTTTCCTGCATTTCAACTTTAGAAGACTCTATTTTATCACTTAATTCTCGACTGGTTTCATTAAGATATTCCTGCAACCTGTCTGTTGATTTTGTTAGCTCCCCTTTAAGTCTAGCAGTAGATTCCTCGTTAGACTGTTTTAATTCCTGTTTTAGTTCCTGTTTCAATCTAGCAGTAGATTCCTCGTTAGACTGTTTTAATCTAGCCATAGATTCTTCGTTAGACTGTTTTAATCTAGCCATAGATTCTTCGTTAGACTGTTTTAATCTAGCAGTAGATTCTTCGTTAGACTGTTTTAATTCCTGTTTTAGTTCCTCTTTTAATCTAGCAGTAGATTCCTCGTTAGATTGTCTTAATTCCTGTTTCAATCTAGCAGTAGATTCCTCGTTAGCCTGTTTTAATTCCTCTTTTAATCTAGCAGTAGATTCTTCGTTAGATTGTTTCAATTTAGCGATCGCCCTAAAAAGGGATCTCATACTCCTATCGGACATAGATTGCTCTTCGTCTGACATTTCACTTCCCGACATTATTGTAAGATATTAACTATTTACACACGCAAACTTGTAATCAACAATCCTGTAAAAGCACACTTCCTATGTACAACACTCCACTTCCAACTTGAAACAAACTCACCGGACACTAATATTGTAATTTGTAGTTCTCGATGATCAGTGTGCTGCTATGGGCTGCAGATGTAACAGCCGTCGATGCAGCCGCTGAGATGCTGCGACCCCGCTTCCGCAACCGGCCGGACGCTGAGTCGAACACCGGAAACGTCGCTGGCTGCAACCACGCCCGGCACCGCCGTAGACAGGCGAAGCCCTCAGCAACACCTCTAATACCAGCCGGAGGAACGCCCCGCAGCTGACGTACTGGGCCTATTAGTTTAGGGAGAAAAAAGGTTGTCGGGGTTTGCAGCGTTCAGCTGCTGCCCAACAGATGCGACTTCTCGTGGAACAACCGCGTGACCGTACTGCTTGGCTGCACTCCGTCAGATGCCCACACCCGCGAAGTCGCCGCTGGCTGGTGAAGGCTCCACGAAAACTCGCGTTGACTTCCGAAGGACTCTTGATGCTTTGTTTCGTACCTGTGTGCCTTAGTTGCACACAAGTCCTGTTTCTAAGGTCGCCACGGTGTGGTGTAACGACGCGTATTTGGGTTTTCGTTTGAATATATGACCATGTGCAGACTTCGTCTCCTACGTCAGTTACACTCACTTCAAAAAATTATTTATATTCTTTTTAAATTGTCATAGAATGGTTCTTGAACGAAACTGTAAAACATCAGTTGAGTCGTGTGCAGAGAATTACATCACTTGGGCCAATTGGTTTTCGTAACTTTTTCCAATTTAAAGTTCGTTTGTTTCTCCTCAGAAAATTATATCGACACACGTTATCTTGATCTAATCGATATCAGAATCACACATTAAATAAACTTTTTAGATTCAAAGTTTCGGCCAACGCTGTCTGAATCAATAATCTTGTCAAATATATTATTAATCCGTTCACATAACTCTTCATAAATAAATCTTCAAGACACGTGTTTCACCTTTAGTAACATACACTATTTTATTAGCTTCCTACACATACAGATGTGAACTTGAGCGTTGACAGACAGTGACTAACATCTCAATAAGATTAAGCTCATTATGATGTCATTGTTGTACAAAAAGAGTATAAAAATTCATTTTTAATTTTTTTAGAAACACGACGCAACAACTCGGTTCCAGGATCTTCTGTTGCTCCTTGGCTGTCGACCCGCGACGTATAGCGGCCAGCAATTTCCTCTCTGGTCGCGGCAACGAAGATGCTGTCCCCGTTCGTTGCGCCGATCTCTCCGTACATGAAACACATAAAAAAAATACAAAACTTTTAGATAATTCACATCTATTATAAATAATAAGAAAACACATAAGCAAAACTAAATTAAACTTATAGTCACCTGCAAACTGGGCTGACTTTGGTGGATAGGTGACGCTTAATTTCGTCCCACTACACTCTGAGCACCTAGCAGCGACTCCTCGGTTTTTTACTGCACGCGCCCGGCTCTCTTAACCATCAAAGAACCTCCTACTCAGAGATATTATACACGTTCTACCTTGGGGTTGGCAACTAGCGACTTCGTTTTGACTCACTTTCACGATTCGTATATATTCTTAAAAAGTTCCGTAACTTTCACAGTGGGTGACAATTGACGCAGAGAGATGTGCATATATTCCGCCTCTGGGGAGGGAGTGTCGTGAGGGAGGTGGGGGCTGTGCGGGGCGCTGGAGCTGGTGGCGACAGCAAGGGTATCATGTCACCGTCTACTGCCAACATTGCCAGATCCAGGGTAACATGGCGATCTCTTGAGTCACGGGATAGGGACAGGATAAAGGAGAAGAGAGACTTGACCTTTCACCTATGGAGGCCACGCCGAATTCGTGCATGCGCTGCGAGAGAACATCAGAGCGATGCAGCACCGCTTGGAGAGAGTCCCGCACCTCACGCGGAAGTAAAAAGACAGTAAGCGCTGTTATGATGGAAACCATGTGGGAGCCCTCTAACAGAGATTTCGATTTTGCAATTGACGAGCAAAGGACACGAGCTGTAACCTTGTGAAACCGAACAAAGAACGTGTTAAACTATGCATCTCTCTCTCTTCTACCATCTTTCACGGTCATTCATATGTAAAACTATGGAGGTTTGAACGTTTGCTCAACAATGATTTTAAGTTAAAGATTCTCCGCCAGCGACATTCAGATATTACCAAACTCTCTGTTTATGCTTTTTATAATAGATAATGTAGACATTAACCGAGATGTCTTGTTGATTTTGTACTGTTGGAAATTGACAAACCGCATGTCACACAAGTGACAGATCATCATCCGTGTTCACTCTGTTAGCTACAAACAAATGTCTTTGCCATAAAACGGAGCTGTATTAAGATACACGTGGCAAAGACCTGGAGGTGAAACTGATGTTGCTATTGCGTTTTTTGCTCATTGCAACATCAGTTTCACCCCCAGGTCTTTGCCACGTGTATCTTAATACAGCTCCGTTTTATGGCAAAGACAGTTGTTTGTAGCTAACAGAGTGAACACGGATGATGATCTGTCACTTGTGTGACATGCGGTTCTACAGATCCTCCTAAACCAATGATCGATTTCAACCAGTCTCGCTATACGTATCACTTACTGTACGCAAATAACAACTACATGGTTACGAACCACTAAGCTGCCAAAGGGGGCATCGAAGCTCACATTGAGCAAATAGCAGTCTATATTCGTCCAGTATTTGAGAATGAGAGCCCTTAGTGACTTAAAACAAGTTTTACATGATTCCAAACCTTTACAAACCTTTCCTCGCTGACATCCGCCATAAAATGATGGAAGGAATAACTTTATCGATAACTACTTATTCGTTCTCCATGCAGTAAAACTGCCGCATCAGGCATGAAATTTCAGTTTTACAGCTAACTCCCTGCATAATAGATTTTGTAGACAGTATCCACAAATATCACTGAATTTAAATGCAAAATATATGATTATAACAAACAGGCCAGGAAAAATGACGTTTGAACACAGAGAGGTATGGAAAATTGGCATTATGTTTTATTACATATTTACTGTTAACTGTATTCACAACACAAATATGCCGCTGAATGTGTCCACAAATCTGTATCATTGTCAGACATGTAGTTCAGATTTGACGGCATAGACAGTGAGTTACAAGAAAACGAAACTGCAGGGTGAAATTCGGTAGAGATAGAGCTGAAATATGTGTACAAATACAAAACAGGCCGGACTGTCAGAAACAGTTCTACCACGTTGCCTTTTCCCAAACGTACCATACAATGGAGTGAAGGTTTCATAATGTAACGTGAAAAGCTTCTTTTACACTATTAATTTATTTATAAACACTGACCGCTGCACACACAGTCGACTAACATCAGGTCCATGCCAATACTGTTTTCTTCCCACTTCGTCACCACTTTTTGCTTTCCTGGAAAACTTATTAGTATCCCGTCATGCTGGCCGGAGTGGCCGTGAGGTTCTAGGCGCTACAGTCTGGAGCCGCGTGACCGCTACGGTCGCAGGTTCGAATCCTGCCTCGGGCATGGATGTGTGTGATGTCCTTAGGTTAGTTAGGTTTAAGTAGTTCTAGGGGACTGATGACCACAGCAGTTAAGTGCTATAGTGCTCAGAGCCATTTGAACCATATCCCCTCATACTGACTGAGGTAAGCGCACAATGATGGCAGTAAGTTAATGGCAACTATCGCGGAGTTTTCGTGGCGGCTCTCATAACTATAAATGAAGAAAACATAGCGTGAGAGAGTATTGCTAAATGAGAGATTTTTGGTATTGTCTATTTTTTTTATATTTCTGATAAACCCCTACTCTGTGGAATCCAAGAAATCTTTCAGTACGTAGAGTGTATTGCTTAACAGGTACTTTTAAATTCTCCTGTAAAATATGTATTGAAATCTGTTCAATTTCCTTACACAGTTCACTGAAAAATTTCATCTCTTGACGGAAAATGATCTATTGAGCTTTAAGTGTGTTCTTTCTTGGTAAGGTAAGTCTTCTTCGTGTTTTACAGAGCTGCTTGTGCATTAACAGTGAAAGTTATTTTTAACGCACATAACCGACAGGTAAGTGTATTCCCATAGTTTTGATAAAATATTCAACGTTTAATTGGCTTTTTACAATGATTACGATTTCTTAATATTATAGTTAAGGGTCTTCCTCTAGCTTGAAAACTATATTCATGTTTTGCGCATTTGTTCCCCTGAAAACGATTACATTCTTCGGGTGTACATTCAAATAGTGTGTAAATAAAAAGGCACTGACTACTACACACTGACGTTCGTATTCCAACTACCTAACATGCTGATCATATTCTGTTTGCTTATAGCTTTGTTTTTCACATCAATTAATTACGCTGCATGACTAGAAATACGAAAAATAAGAAATAGAAGTTTAGCATTCCTGTGCATCACCACAGGTTGAGCGAAAGAAAATTGTCTGATCTGTTTCATCAAAGCTTAGAAGACTTCCAAATTCCCTCAATGGAGTGTCTTGTCTTCTACCAGAATTTCCCCGCCGTATTATAATGAAATGAAATGATCATGTGGCATTATAGTACAGCAGACCTCGTCTGGGGTAGTTCGGCCGTCTGTTGCAAGGCTCCTTCTTTGACGCCACTTCAGCAACTATCGAGTCGGTGAAGGTGAGATTCAATGATGAGGACACACAGACACCCAGATCTCGAGTGAGGGAAATTTCCGACTCAGCCGGGAGCGAACCCAGAACGCCAGCAGCTCTATTAACCACGAGATGATGATCCGCGTACATATGGTATAATTAGATGCACCCAGCATTGTTACCGACGATTAAGCAGTTATTTGTAAAGAAATGTTCAAGAAAACTCACTATCCACCTGTTTGCTCCATCACAAAAGTTCTCACTTGGGGGTGATGAGTGAACCAGCTGTGGCCCACCAAACCATGCACATCGAAATAATAATAATAATAACAATAATAATAATAATAACAACAATAATAATAATAATAATAATAATAATAACACGTTTTAGGCGGTGAGAAAAGCTAACAGAATAACTGTCGCCCACAACTAAACTTACACAATCCAAGTTCCCAACATTAATTTTCCTGAAATATCAGGACGCTCAAAGTAAGCGAAATCTACAAAAAAATTACAAATAATTCAATTCCAAACATAAAATCCAAGTCACTGTTCAAGAATCCCGATAGTATCACGACGCAATACACTTTCAAACTGCTAAATATTTTCATGCACCTATGAACCGCATGACGATGCAGATGGCAATTGGAAACCACTGCGTTAATGATACGTAACGTATATCCACAGGACATGTGGCCTGTAATTGAAAAAGGTCATAAAGATCTCTCCATTGGCAAAAGATTCCCGAATAGTCCGCCATTGGGTCTCCGGAAGGGGACTGGCAAGGGGGATTTGACCATGAGAAAAAGCCTGAGTAACCAACGAATGGAAAACGTTCTACTAGTGGGGCGTAGAATGTCAGAAGTTTGAAATGGTAGGGAAGCTAGAAAATTCGAAAAGGGAAATGCAAAGGCTCAATCTAGATATAGTAGTAGTCAGTTAAGTGAAGTTGAAAGAAGACAAGGATTTCTGAACAGATGTGTATAGGGTAACATCAACAGCACCAAAAAATGGTATAACAGGAATGGGATTCTTTATGAATAAGAAGGTACGGCAGAGAGCGTGTTACTGTGAACGGTTCAGAGATAGGTTGTTCTTGTCAGAGTCGACAGCAAACCAACACCGACAACGATAGTCCAGGTATACATGCCGACGTCGCAGTCTGAAGATGAAGAGGTAGAACATGTATATGAGGACCATGAAAGAGTAATACAGTACTTAAAGGGAGATGCAAATCTAGTTGTCATGGGAAACTGGAATACACTTATTGGGGAAGGAGTAGAATAAAAGATTGCAGGACAATATGGGCTGGCGACAAGAATGAGAGAGGAGAAAGGTTAATTGAGCTGTGTAATAAATTTCAGCTAGTAATAGCGAATACTTTGTTCAAGAATCACAAGAGCAGGAGGTACACTTGGAAACGGCAGGTGATACGGGAAGATTTCAGTTACATTGCATCATAGTCAGACAGAGATTCCGGAATCAGATACTGGATTGTAAAGCATAACCACGAGCAGATATAGACTCAGATCACAATGTAGTAGTGATGAAGAGTAGGCTGAAGTTAAAAAGATTAGTTAGAAAAAATCAATACACAAAGAAGTGGGATACAGAAGTACTAAGGAATGACGAGATACGCTAGAAGTTCTCTAAGGCTATACATACAGCAATAAGAAATACCTCAGTAGGCAGTACATTTGAAGAAGAATGTACAACTCTAAAAAAGGCAGTTACAGAAGTTAGAAGGGAAACATTGGTTAAAAGAAGATAACAGCCAATAAACCACGAGTAACAGAAGAAATACTTCATTTGATCGATCAAAGTAGTAAGTACAAAAACGTTCAGGGATTTTTATGGAACACAGAAATACAAGTCACTGAGGAATGAAATAAACAAGAGCGCAGGGAAACTAAGACGAAATAGCTGCACCCAAAATGTGAAGAAACCGAAAAAGAAATTATTGTTGAAAGGACTAAATCACCATATAGAAAAGCCAGAACAACCTTCGGCGAAATTAAAACCAAGGGTGATAACATTAAGGGTGCGAAGAGGGTTCCACTATTAAATGGAGAGAAGAGAACGGATATGTGGAAGAAGTACATTGAAGGCCTCTATGAGGGGGTAATTTGTGTGATATAATACAGGAAGAAAGGAGTCGATTTAGAAGAGATAGGAAATCTAGTATTGGAATCAGAATTTAAGAGAGCTTTGGAAAATGGCTGGCTCTGAGCACTATGGGACTCAACTGCTGAGGTCATTAGTCCCCTAGAACTTAGAACTAGTTAAACCTAACTAACCTAAGGACATCACAAACATCCATGCCCGAGGCAGGATTCGAACCTGCGACCGTAGCGGTCTTGCGGTTCCAGACTGCAGCGCCTTTAACCGCACGGCCACTTCTGCCGGCTGAGCTTTGGAGGACTTAAGATTAAATAAGGCAGAAAGGATGGATAAAATTGCACCAGAATTTCTAAAATCATTGGGCGAAGTGGCAAAAGAAACACTATTTACGGTGGTGTGTAGTCTGATGACATACCATCTGACTTTCGCAAAAATATCATCCACACAGTTCCGAAGACTGCAAGTGATTTCGAGTGCGAGAATTGTCGCAGATTCAGCTTAACACTTGTGAGGGCACCAGCATCCAAGTCGCTGACAAGAATAATACACAGAAGAATAGAAAAGAAAATTCGGGATGTATCAAATGACGATCAGTTTGGCTTTAGGAAAGGAAAAGGCAACACTGAAGCAACTATGACATTGCGATTAGTAATGGAAGCAAGACTAAAGAAAAATCAAGAAACAGGATTTGTCGACCTGGAAAAAGCGTTCGACAATGTAAAATTGTTCAAAATGTTCGAAATTTTGAGAAACATAGGGGTACGCTGTAGGGAGAGACGGGTAATGCACAATATGTACAAGAGCCAAGAGGTAATAATAACACGGTACGACCAAGAATGCAGTGTTCGGAGTAAAAAGGGTGTAAGATAGGGCTGTAGTTCTTCGCCCCTACTGTTCAATCTGTACATCGAAGAAGAAATAATAGAAATGAAAGAAAGTTCCAGGAGTGGGATTAAAATTCAAAGTGAAGGGATATCAATGATACGATTCACTGATGACATTTCTACCCTGAGTGAAAAGAAGAATTACATGATGTTCTGAATGGAATGAACAGTCCAATGAGTACAGAATATGGATTGACAGTAAATCGAAGAAAGACGAAACTTAAAATCGGATCGCTAGTAATGAAATACAGGAAGTTAAAGAATTCTGGTGCCTTCTCAGCAAAATAACCAATAACAGGCGGGGCAAGTAGGACATCTACAGCAGATCAACACTGGCAAAAAGGGTATTCTGGCCAAAAGAACTCTACTAGTATCGAACATAGGCCTTCATTTGATGAAGAAATTTCTGACCACGTATGTTTTTAGCACAGCACTGTATGGTAGAGAAACATGGAACAGATAAGAATCGATGCATTTGAAATGTGGTGCTACAGACGAATGTTGAAAATTAGGTGGACTGATAAGGTAAGGAATGAGGAGGTTTTGCGCAGAATCTGAAAGGATAGGAATATGTGGAAAATACTGTGAAGGAGAAGGCACAGGTGGATAGGACATCTGTTAAGACATCAGAGAATGACTTCCATGGTACTAGAGGGAGCGGTAGAGGACAGAAGCTGTAGAGGAAGACAAATTGGAATACATCCAGCAAATAATTATGTTCGTAGATTGCTCTGAGATGAAGGGATTGGCACAGAAAAGGATTTCGTGGTGGGCAGAATCAAACCAATCAGACTACTGATGACTCAAAAAAAATTACATTGTTACGGAGTTTATGATGATTTTTATCCTACAGAAATGTTTGTGCTGTGCTAGATTTATGTAAGTAGTTATTTCATTTGTCAAAACAGTTAAAAAAGGTCCAATAAGTTGTGAAATGCTAACCACTGTGAAGATCGAAACTGTTTTATTTGCAACAGTGAGCTTCACCTTTCAGCTTTTTCTCTACATAGTCGTCGTTCCGACTTAGATATCTGTCGTAACATTGTACGAACTTTCCAATACTCTCGACACAGAAGACAACCGCCTGTACTTTCCGCCAATTCTCTACGCTTGTCCGTAGCTCGTTCGTCTGTGCCAGAATGTTGTCATCAAAGCCAGCGGTTCGTGTGAGCAGAGGTGAAACTCAGGGGAAGCCAGTTATGGGCTGTGTTGTGAGTGATCAAATACAAAACGGTGCAGCAGCATCTTCATTGCTCCCGCAGAGTCCAGCCGAAAATTGTCATGAAGAAGGAAACGCGTGGAAGCTGTGTTATGTGGGCTGCATGACATCAGGCGAAATCTTCTACCAGACCCTCATACCTGGAGATAGATACAATTTATCTAGGCATGTTTACTTGCTCACTGTGCTCTCCGAACTGGAAAGAGCGACGTGACGTGATCGACGGGTGTACTAGAGATATTGCCCAACACATTTGTCCAAAGCTTCATCGTATTTGCACAATGGTTTCCATTTCGCACCCGATCGGACCATACTTACTCAACATCCCTCGTATAACTATTTCATTCATTATGTTGAATCATATTATGTAGGTGATATTCAACCACAACAGCATTTTCACAAAAACGATTCAGTTCAAAAGTCAAAGAGTAAACAGCATTTTCTGAAAGTAATTATTGTCCCACATTTGGCGTTAAATTCTCCAAATTAATAAATATCATGTGATACACACTTTAAAAGTAGCCTATTATTAATTCTGAGTATATTTCAATTCTAAATTTCTTCCAAATACGTTCAGCCGTTTCAGGGTGAAGGAATAACAGACATACAAACAAACTTTGACATCTATACACAGAAGAGCGAAAGAAACTGATACACCTGCCTAAAGTCTTGTAGGGCACAAGCTAGCACGCGGTAGTGCCGCAACATGACGTGGCATGGACTCGAGTAATGTCTGAAATAGTGCTAGAGGCAACTGATACCATGAGTCCTGCAGGACAATGCTTAAATCGGGAAGAGTACGAGAAGGTGATCTCTTCTGGACAGCACTTTGCAAGGCATCCCAGATATGCTCAATTTTGTTCATCTCTGGCAATTTTGGTGGCCAGCGGAAGTGTTTAAACTCAGAATAGTGTTCCGGGAGCCACTCTGTAGCAATTCTGGACGTATGGGGTATACAGTTGTCCTGCTGGATTTGCCCAAGTCCGTCGAAACAGACAATGGACATGAATGGACGCAGGTGATCAGAGAGGATGCTTAAGTACGTGTCACCCGTCAGAGTCGTATCTACATGTATCAGGGTCCCATATCACTCCAACTCACGCGCTCCACCCCATTACAGAGCCTTCACCAGCTTGAATAGTCCCCTGCTGACATGCAAGGTCCGCTGATTCATGAGGTTGTCCCCATACCCGCACACGTCCATCCTCTCGATACAATCTGAAACGACTCTCCGACCTCGCAACATGTTTCCAGTCATCGACAGACTATTGCCGGTGTTGATGGGAACGGGCAAGGTGTAAAGCTTTGTGTCGTACAGTCATCAAGCGTACACGAGTGGGTCTTCGGTTCCGAAAGCCCATATCGACGATGTTTCGTTGAATCGTTCGGAGGCTGACACGTGTTGATGGCCCAACGTTGAAATCTGCAGCAGTTTGCGGAAGGACTGCACTTCTAACACGTTGAACGATTGTCTTCAGTCGTCGTTGGTCCAGTTCTTGCCGGATCTTTTTCCGCCCGCAGCGATGTAGGAGATTTGACGTATTACCGGATTCCAGATATTCACCGTACACTCGTGAAATGGTCGTACGGGAAAATCCCTTCATCGCTACCTCGGAGGTGCTGTGTCACATCGCTCGTGCGCCGACTATAACGCCCCGTTCAAACTCACTTAAAATTGATGACCTGCCATTGTAGTACCAGTAGCCGATCTAAGAACTGCGCCAGACACTTGTTGTCTTATGTAGGCGTTACCTACCGCAGTGCCATATATTTCCTGTTTACATATCTCTGTACTTGAATACACATGTTATAGCAGTTTCTTTGGCGCTTCAGTGTAATATACACTGATGACCCAAAATATTTTGATCACCTGCTTAATAGCTTGTTTGTCCACATTTGGAACGAAACACATCACTAATTTAGCAAAACAGGGGTCCAATAGTTTATAGGTAGGCTTTTGAGGGTATATTGTATTAGATGTCCACGCACAGGTTGTGTAACGCGAGTACATAACGGGACGCTGATCTGCGTACGCGGTGATAGCACCCAACATCGACCCAGACGGGTTCCACAGGCGAATTTGGTCGCCGAGACACCAACGTGAGTACACTATAATACTCCTTAAACCACTGTAGCACGGTTCTGGCTCGGAGACACGGACAATCACACTGCCGACAATCCGATGCAGGTGGTTCGCAGCTGCCAGCGTTTCTTCGATTTCCACTGCAGGTCCCATGTAAGTGTAGGATAATGTCTCCCATAGTACAATACTGCTCTCACCAGTCTGCATCCTTGGCACGCTGCCCATTTCTAGCCGCAGTTCACCTCGATGACGGTGTTTGTGGAGATGACTAGCGACATAGTGTAGCAAAGATGTGATTCACCTAAAGAGCCGACACGTTTCCACTGATTGACGGTCGAATCCGATGGCCCCGTGGCCACCGTAGTCGTAATTGACGATGTCTTTGGGTCAACACGTGAACACGTAGGAGTGTTCTGCTGCGGAGTTTCGTATTCAATAAGTACAAATAAGATGAAGAGTTTGCTCCAAAACACTTGTGCGTGCACCAGCATTGTGCTCTTTCATCAAAGATGCCACAGATCACCATCTATCCTACTTTACAAGGGAGTGGACTCACCGAACCCCACGTTCTGTCAATAGTCGTGGACGTCCAACCATTTAGCGCCTAGTGGTACTTTCATTGTCCTTCTAACTCTTTCCGTAGATGCTTACGACAGTAGCACGTGAACATTCGACCAGCTTCGCTGTTTTCGTGATATTCCTTCACAAGCTCTGCGTAATACTAATCTACCCTATATCAAAGTCGCTTATCGCAACGTATTTCCCCATTTGCAACTCTAAATCTTCACTGGAGCGATCCGCCGTCCGTGTCTGCTCAATTTACATACTTTTGCTACCGCGTCACGTGCCTGCAACACCACCAGGTGACATCCAACGTCGCGGTGGGCAGTGGTCTTAATGTTTGGCTCTTCAATGTTTATGGGATAACTTCGATATACCACCATTTTTTCGGTGGCACTCGTTGTCAGCCTCAAATCTAGCACACCGCCCTCATTGTCAGAGTCATTTAAATAATTAAAATTTTATATTCTCTACTCATAGTGTAGACGAATGACTTCTCTTTGACTTTGCATCTGTTAGACACTTTTAATGCTGGCTGTGTGCTTGGTGCGCTCACTCGCACATATGCAAGCTATGAGGCGGTCAGCTGCACGTGGCCCTCCTTCCGCAGGTTCAACATCCTGAACACGATTCTGGTGACGAAGCCGGGCGACCTGCAGGAGCTGGTGAACTCAGAGTCGCGCGTCATGCTGCTCTACTCGACGCGCGAGGAGGCGGTGCACATCCTGAAGGCTGCGCGCGACCTCAAGATCACAGGCGAGAACTACGTCTGGGTGGTCACGCAGAGCGTCATCGAGAACCGCGAGACGCCCTCGCACTTCCCCGTCGGCATGCTGGGTAAGTCGGCACGCGGGCCCTGGCGCCAGCGCTTCCTGCCGCCATCGACAGACGTCGTCCGGCCAAAACAGTATTTGCCTTCTGATAAACAGGTACTGGATAAAGGGTACAAGCTGAAGCAATAAGTTAAGATTTGTGCCACAACTGGGACTTGAACTCAGGCCTCCCGCATACTAAGCTGGTGTGCTAATCACTACACCACCGTAACACTGTGGCTACCACAGCTGCATGGACTGCTGTTGTCCATCGCCCCAATAACACAAAATTCAGTACACACCCAAGAAGGGGAAAATGAGCTGAAGGTGTGACCAGAAGTTTCTGTTAGGGAGGGCATTGCACTATGTTAGTCTGCGCAGGTGTGGTAGCCATAAGATTATAGTGGTGTAGTGGCTAGTGAATCTGCCTAGTAAGTAGCAGACCAGGACTCAAGTACTGATTGTAGCACAAATTTTGTTTCATTGCTTCAACTTCTGTCATCGAAGATAACGTTGAGACTCATATGTCTCCAATAAAATGTAATTCCATCAGATCAATAGGTACTAGATACTTCAAATGCTCAGGAAGGTAAAATTAAAGTCCAAGGAAAGATGGATAATGTCCAATACGTCAACAAACGACATATATTCGTTGTTCGAGTGCGCAGTGATTGTCACTAGTTAATATAATTTTCCATTCCCATAAATACCCCTTATTTCTTTTCCAAAAAGGACTTTACAACTTTGAAAATTAAAACAGATGTATTCACATGACTTACAGATCCAATTTTGGAGTCTTTTTTAGCAAAGGAACACGAGAGTTTCTTTTTACATTATATCTAAACACATTTAATCCGACTTCCATTGGTAATGTGGCACACATCCCATCTCAAATCGATTTCATAACAAGTTTTCTGCAAGCTGTTTAATTACGGCATAGATTCTTGCTCTGATATCTGCTAGAGACTCCAATATGAGAAGAACAAACAGGGAATTCTTTATGAAACGCCACAAGCAAAAAATCAAGAAGTGTCAGATCCATTGAACGTCGGGCCATGCAATCGGCACTCCTCGACTCAATCCACTTACTTCAGAAGCGGTTATGGAGGAAGTAGCAGACGCTGGTGTGTTAGCATATATATTTTGTGTGCCTCATTGGAATTAAAAGGTTTTTCAGACTATATTCTGATTTCTCTCGGAAACAAAATGTGCAGTAGACTTCGCACTTGCTCGATGCATAAATACTTTCCAATTTGGGCTGCCACTACATGTCCAAAGACTTGTCATGGATTGTCATCGCTCCAATTCCTACAGTTGTGTTCATTTACTTTACCACTTAAGTGTAAAGTCAACTCATCAGTAAAAGAAATGTTTCCAGTGAAATCTCAGACTTCATCCTAACGAAATAATATTTCTCCACGGAAGTCCTAGGGAACAATCCCATCAGGGTCTTTTAGTTCTCGCATTATTGTTGATTTGAAGGGCTTGTGATGTAATTGTTTTCATACCACACGCCAAACAGACACATGAAAGACACCAGCTCGTGAGAACCACGCCGAGTTGCTTTTGTCGATCTGTCAACGAAATTTTGCCTCACTTTCTCTGCAATGTCATCGGGCACATGCGCTCGATCTGAAGATATGTTCTAGCTTATACAGTTTCCCAAGCTGCAACATGGTTGCGAATCGAACAGTGATCCAGAAAGTGTAGAAAAAGCCTTTTTTTATTTCCGTCTATGATCATAAAATGCTGGTCCTCTGAGGACAAATTTACTATCAAATTTCAACGAAACACATTTGCCCCTTACAAATTATAGACCTAGTGTGAGGATCTTCTACGTACTTTGTATGAAATCAAGTTTCACAGCTGTTGCAGCGAGCAGTCCCAGAACAGTGTGGCAACCGTCGTTGCTACAATTGTCGCTGGCGCTTGTGGTGGCGTGGTTCGGTACTAGCGTAATATGTGAGTAAAAACATAATCTCCTACAAAATATACCAATACCAGATTGGTAAGTCATATGAATAAGTTTATATACTAGGGTCTGAATGAGTGAGCAGAGTGGAGAACTGGTGAGGCCCAGTGACAGACTGATGGTCGACAGAAACGCTTTATTAATCTTCAGTTATACTGTCTGTGGTTCCCATACGAGCTAGCCACTCCCTACTCTGGCACGGCAGGCTGGCTATGGGCAGCAGAAAGCTGGCTTCCGCCCCAGTGGGACACAACTCGCGTTGGCACCCTGTGTTGCTGACTTCAGGCAGGGCAATCGCTGGCGATCCATCAGTAGGCCAACGCCCTGACGTCAGTGGTGCGTTGCTTCTTCTCACAACATCTGCCCTCTGCTATTTGAAAGCATGCACCCCGGCAATTCTTGAAACTCTAACAATTGTTCTTCCACCTGCGCCCTCTCTGTTCAACTCATATGCCTAACCTTCCTACGCAATGCAGTCTAAGTGACACCTTTTGCATTTTCATACCTCACTCCCTCTGTGCAACAATTTTCCTCTTCCGGAACTTATACCTGTGTGACTAACGTTCCCTTTAACAGCTAGCCCTCCTCAGCGCCAAAATTATCGACATTAATGAGCATTGCCTTGCATCCAACCTTTTCCTGACCACGCACAATACTGCGTCTCACTAAATAACATGCCGCATCACAACCCTCGAGCATTTCGATGGTAAGTCAGGCTTCACACTCACACACAGCGATTTATCGGTGTCACTCGAAGTACAGTCGTCCAAATTAAGTGTTAATGTCGTTATTCGCCGTTTAACTGTATTGTCTAGTATGACAGACGCTCTTCGTGACGCATCAACACTGACGACATGGCAGTGTGTCTTACGACTAATTCCACCACACGTCGTTGTAGATCAGTTAAGACATGATGCTGATGCAGAAAATCATGCCATAGCCCTCGCTTACATGAGACACACTGCCTGAACTTTGTTCTCTCCAATTGGAAATTCACCTTTAACGACCCCAATGGCCACATATCATTATCCTCCACCCTACGAAAATTAAAACGCGATCTGTCCCATTGTCTCCTACCCACCAAATCTCTCAAGGCCACTTATACATGCGCCCCCGTGTCCAAGAGTAACAAATATCTTTTCCCATCCACTACGTCTACTGTGGCATATTTCGCCGCTGCATTCGTATTTCCTGCGTTTGTTTTTATTGCGAACACATTCTGGTGGATCTGGGATACTCTTTTGAGTTTAACGAGTGCTTGTTACCATCCAGACCACTTCTATTGTTGTTCACATAATACTGCTGATGATCAATTACAACGCTATTGTTCTGTGGCTGACGGCAATGTCCCGTACACCCACAATTAAAGCATTTTATATTTCCTGCAAAGGCCCTTGGTCTATCCGTTACCCATGTTACAATACCAGTTTCTTCAAATTCTATTATTAGGTGCCCCAGGTCACACCCTCCTCGACATTTACGGGGCTACACTCCTCAGGAGAGCATTGAGTGCCCTTTGTTCATCTTCCTGTAACAACACCTTCTACGCCTCATCGTTTTCGTTAATTCTTATGTGCGCACATTAAGTTTCCTAATCGTGTCTGCAAAATTTTCTATGTCTTCAGTAGGCCTCTTAATAATCACACTTCAGCGCTCACTGTTTGCTACAGTTGTTGTCCGCCAACTTCCTGTGTTAACCGATGACAAGAGATCCTCCATATGTAGCACACCCTCAGACTAGCTACCGGAAAAGGCAATAACAAGGTTTGCAATGGCTGCGTCTACCACTACAATGTGTTTTTAATGATCCCAACTCCTCGTTCTTCGCTGCCAGTTCATTATTTGCAAATGTATTTCCCACACGAACCGTGGTACTTCATTAGGTAACGACTGCACAATGTCCAGATCAGTGACACCTTAGTCTCTGATTCCCCCACTACCCTTACTCATATTTTATAAACTCAACAATAGCAAACCCACAGTAACAAGAACAGAACACTTCTTAATCGATAACACTACAAAACACATTTCTTACATCTAATTATCAGCCACCCGTATTCCCTGCATTGTCTTGTCATATGGCCAAAATGATGACATGCAAAACAAACAACTGCCAGTATTCGGCAAAAGAGGCAGAATTCTCAAGTAAATTACACTGTGCACCTCACATGGATTCTAACCACTGGTCCCTACAATTATCCCTGCATTGGGAAACATTCATTGGTTCTTCCGGCTTCACAGAAGTAACTCTGCCGTTGTGATGCCTTAATTCTCGACTGCATGATTGGCATCAGGACACAAACAAGAATTTCACTCGCCCCACAAAGAAGGTTCTGTAGGCTGCAGTTTGGACGTCACGCAGTGGAGGATAGTAGGCCCTTCGCAGTCCACTGGCAGCGAGAACAACTCTCCTGACAACGCTCTCTAGGGCACACTTTATTAGTCTTCAGTTACAAATGTCATCGTTGTCATTGTGCGGCAGATACACCCCACTTCGGCACGGTGAGCTGGCAACGGTCATTGGACGGCTGGCTTTCACCCCCCACAGGTGGGAGTGAGTGAATGAGTGTCATTAATAAGTTTCTCCTCACTGTGTAACAACAATTTTAGACATTTTATCCAAAGTTTTTTTTAATTTGTGTAAGGGCGCTGATAACCTCGGCGATGAAGTCCCGTAAGCTCCAAACACACACACACACACACACACACACACACACACACACACTCCTCTCTCTCTCTCTCTCTCTCTCTCTCTCTCTCTCTCACTCACTCCACCCAAGCAGAACGGAATTCTCGTAGGCTCCCAGCATTGCTGACATTTATTGATATGCCACTTGCATCGATAGATACGTAGTCAGTGAATACCTAATTGCGTTGTAGGGCTAGTGAAATTGGGTGGAACTGTGGTGGTCTAGAGATGGGTAGCCAACCTTTCCATAGGCAACGCTCACTTTGTATCTCTATTAGTAGTAAAATTTTCTAGCATTCCACAAGGTCCAAAGTAAGAGTGATTTATAAAATAGTGAAGTAACTTTACTGTATAAAATTTATAAAGCAGAGTTACATCATGTTAAAGCCTGTTGCAATAATTACTTAACCAAATACTTTATGTCGAACTTTCGATAACTTAGAAAGAATAAATAGCTATAAAATAACTTACTGTACCTAAATCCATCTTTTAATTTACACTTTGCAAACATTAAGCACGAAATCTAAAGAAATTACATTTAACTAATTAAGTTTTTAAGGACATTCCTAGGGCCACTGCTGCAAAACTAAGTACTCCATATCTGGCTCCATTTTTGTAAGGAATGAAGGTCTCCTGTTTCGAAAATATTGGAGCGGTTTCTTTCCCGTCGTATTATGACTACCAGCTTTAAAGCCTGATTTCACAAAATGTGAGGTAGGGAAAGTTATGAATAAACGAATATAATTTTCCAATCCTTAGATACAAGACAGGCATATACGCCTTCAGTTTCAAAATATCTTCATATCGTTTTTCCTCATACGATTTACGTTGATTGCTTACTGAATCTGGTAATATTTTCTGGACTCCGATTATCTTGTACAGATGGTAAATCAGGAAAGTAATAAAAGTATCTCTTCATTAGATTATAAAGAAGTAGTTAGTCAATAAGCAGTAACACAGTACGTTTGCAACATATAAGAGTCTTATTAGCTCCTTGAAGCTGCAAGTCGGCATCATTAAGACTTTTGAATTTTTTTTCCAAATAAAAGGCATCATTGCTAGTGTTTATAGCCTCTGACACAGATTTATCTCATTATCACCATCATATAACACTACTCAACGGGGCAAGTGCATACCTTTTGGCAGTCGCCAAACTACTGTGCGCAAGAGCAATCTGTTAAAATGTCAAAAACCACTTCATTCCATAGTGACGGATTGGTACAGCAATCTTATATAAGTTTATTGTAAAAAAAAAAACAGTCATAGGTTGCAGATTTGTAATTTATTTATCACACGTTTCGCTCGGGTACGGTTTCATCAGATAATCTGAAAGTACTCAGAGAGGACAAAGTTATAAATAGTTGTATATTCCATACCATCAAGACGATTTAACAGCACAAATTCAGAAAGCAGATGAAGAAAAAATCTTTGGTACGTTAAAATTAATGTCATGAGCACATGTCACGTAAAAGTTAATGTCAACAGCATGTGTCACATCGAAAGGAACACTGGAACGAAGGATAATAGAAATCAAGAATAAATAAATGTTATTTGGGCAACGGGAAGACAGAACAAACACTTCGTATAAAATATAAGAAACATGGAATTGCCTTAGGTACGACGACAAAAGCAGTCATAGGAGTAGAAAATACGATCACGCGTACGTAAAATACGTGGCCTCCATACAAGGTGGTGTCGCCGCTCCTTCGACTCTAGTAGATGACATAAATAACGCAGATGTAGCTGCGTGGACTAGGACGTTAGTTAGGACAGAAGGAAGTAGACGGCACTGTACAGCGTGGCGTGGTAGACATAGTAAACGATTAAGGTTGAACGGACAAAAAGAACATAATATAACTAGCGACCATCATAAGACCGGTACATTAAACATACGAAACACACGAATGTACTAAACCTAAATAAAATTAATAAGTTGTCTAAAAAGAAGTAGTAAATGCCGGGACACTTACAATAATACTGGGGTATGGAATAAAAAAACAAATAGAGAGAGGGTGTAGTCAAGTTGTATACGAGGGAAAGTAATAAATCGCTAAAATAAAGCGAAGGAGAAGTTCAAGGAACGTAAGGACATCCGAAAGAACTGGATCGGGCGATGGTAATAATTAGTCTCGGCAAGATGGAGAACAACAGGTGTAATTTTCTAAATATACTTAAAATAAATAAAAAATATTAAATATAGCTTTACATTTTAGTGTAGGCACTTAAAAGTGACCTTGATAATCATAAAGGTAGATATTTAAGGCTGTTGAAGCAGAAAAAGTGAAATAGGAAGAACTAAAACTTATTAAAAATCGACAACATCTGATCATAATATGACTGATATTTACTTTTTTCAAGTACGCGTGTTTGGTAGTTTCGGTGTCTTCTAAGAGATTAAGCCGCCTCCTCTTTGGAGCGTTGTGTAGGACCTCGAGGCTAGAAAGCATGGGTGGCGAGTCGCTACTATCAGTGAGGTGTTCGACGAAGTTTGATCCAACTTTTACCTATCACTTTTTATATAGCAAGTGCTCTTGATATTCAGCTTAAAGGTACTGCCCGTCTGTCATATGCATGCATCCTGTCAGCCCGAACATTTAAGTTCACAAACGCCGGAGGCTGTTTATTTGTCTTTATCAGGGCTTCATTAGGAAGGTAGCGGTACTGAATGTTATTACTAGTCGTAAAAAGCTATTTTTATGTTGCGACCCAGAAAATCCTTGCTGTATAGTAGTATAAGCTGCTTAAAAAAGAATGTTGTTTTCAGTTTACAATATGACAATGGAAATGCAGGAATAGCTGTTTCCTCATGCTGGAATGTCTTTTGCCTGTATAGACTGTCAACAATAAGGGGACTATAGTCGTTGTTGAAAGCAATAAACATCAATCAAAATATCCACGGGTGTACTGCCGGTCTACAGTGTCCAACGGGCACAATATTTCGGCGATCAAACATGTCGCCATCATCAGGTGAACTGACGGACTGAGCTCCTGTGAACGTGCCGGTACGGAGATCCGTACGCTATGGCTGATCAGGGGAAACTGGGTTCGATCGCGGTGGCGGCCGATTTAAGTACCCTCCGCCCGCGGCGCACTCCCTCCGCCGTCCGCGCCCCGCGCCACCGGTCGCGCGGTGGAACAGATTGCGACGGCGTCTGAGATGACATCGGTGTGATGGCTCTGTAAAGAGAGGGCGGCCATTTGTGATCTGAGGGAGCGCTCTGAAATTGTTGTCTTACCGGCTGACAAAGGCAATGCTAAAGTTCTGGTCTCCCATAAGGACTACAACGATAAGATGCAGAGCCTGCCAAATGACGATTCCTACCGGAAGATCAGCGTTGACCCTACAAAGAAGGTGGAGAACAAGACGAGGTCGCTTCTCAAGCACGCAGATTTACCGGAAGGTGACGCTAAGAAATTGTTACCCCAAGGTCCGGTATCGCCTAGAGTATATGGACTCCCGAAGATTCACAAAGAGAGGGTACCATTACGCCCCATTGTCAGCAACATCAGGGCACCGACATATTTGTTGGCCAAATACCTGACGGGAATATTAAGTCCTTATGTGGGTAAACGCCCTCATCACATCCGTAATTCCGTGGATTTTGTTAAACGCCTTGACAGGTTCAGGTTGGATGAGTCAGATATCACGGTGAGTTTTGACGTCGTTTCCTTATTTACGAGGGTACCCCTGCGAGAGTCACTAGAATTGAATACTCATAAGTTTGACGAGAATACCACTGAACTTTTTAGGCATGTCTTGACTGCCACGTATTTTCTTTTTAATGGAGAATACTACGAACAAACGGAGGGGGTCGCCGTGGGTAGCCCACTCTCACCGGTGGTAGCGAATTTGTACATGGAGAACTTCGAGGAGGAAGCCCTGTCGTCATCCGAGTGGAAACCTACTAGCTTTTTGCGTTACATGGATGACACGTTCGTCATCTGGCCACGCGGTATGGATAAACTCCTTGACTTTCTCACACATCTAAACTCCATACACCTCAACATCAAATTCACTATGGAGACTGAAACGGAGGGTAAATTACCTTTCCTTGACGTCTTGGTCAAGAGAAGGGCTGACGGCACCCTAGGTCATGGGGTGTATCGGAAGACAACGCACACTGATCTGTATTTGCACGCAGACAGCTGCCACCACCCTTCACAGAGGAATAGGGTACTTAAAACTCTAGTACATAGGGCGCGCACTATCTCTGACGCAGAGAGTCTACCCCAGAAATTGGAACATCTGAGAACTGTATTTCGAAAAAATGGGTACTCAGACTGGCAGATTCAACGTGCTCTACGCCCAACAACTACAGCACAACCTATGGAGATGGATGAAATCACGAGGGAGGAGATAGGCACTGCGTTTATTCCATATACAGGCGCACTCTCGGGGAAAATCGCCCGCATTTTGAAGAAACACCGGGTCGGAACTGTGTTTTGTCCTCCGAATAAAACTCGTGCACTGGTGGGGAGCGCCAAAGATGACCCCGGTTTGAGGAAGGCCGGCGTGTACCAGATTCCGTGTCAATGTGGCAAGTCGTATATTGGTCAGACGATCCGAGCAAGTCGGCGCTCGCTGAACATTGTTTGTCGGAATATCATGCTATAGAGTATGAACGCACGAGGATTCTGGTACAGACGTCGAGATACTGGGACAGCGTTGTTAGAGAGGCCATCGAAATTCGCACCAATGACGACCTCATAAACCGTGACTGTGGCTATAATCTTCGCAAGGCTTGGGAGCCAGCGTTTGGGTTAATCAAGAGTAAATCGAGCAAACGTATAGTTGTGATGACCACGGCGGACAGAGCCATCACACCGACGTTATCTCAGACGCCGTCGTAATCTGATCCACCGCGCGACCGTGGCGCGGGGCGCGGACTGCGGAGGGAGTGCACCGCGGGCGGAGGGTATTTAAATCGGCCGCCACCGCGACCGAACCCAGTTCCCCCTGAGCAGCCATAGCGTACGGATCTCCGTACCGGCACGTTCACAGGAGCTCAGTCCGTCAGTTCACCTGATGATGGCGACATGTATGATCGCCGAAATATTGTGCCCGTTGGACACTGTAGACCGGCAGTACACCCGTGGATATTTTGATTGTCAAATACGCCGGGAGAAACTCAAGAATCACAATGAACATCAAGTTTCCAGGTTCCTTTGTAACAGATTCGTCGATTCGTCATTTATGGGAGTCTCGGTAATCCGAATTATCATGGATCTGAAGTAAATGGTTTTTCTATTTCTGATGGTGGCATGAAGTGGTATGTATAATTGAATCACTAGTTGTGGGCCTACATTAAATATCGAAACCTACAATGTTATCATTAAGACCAAAGTTTAAATCCAAATAATTGGGATTACCGCTGCCATTCATCACCTCATAAGTGAAAATTATGTAATCATGCAAGCCATTAAACTCTGAAAGCAATAAATAGATGTCACAAACTGGTTCACCGAAAACCATTGTTATGTCATCTACGTATCGTCTGTAAAATAGCACTTTGCTGGAAATACGGTAGCCTCGGGTTAGGTACTCGTTCTCTAAATATTTGACGAATACGTCATACAGGAACCCAGCAAGGCCCAGAGCGAGACCATCTGACCGACAATAAAGTTTATTGGCTACGAAGTCTTTCGCGACGTATTTCTTGAGTAAAAATCTCTCGGTGTACATGTCGCGTCAAATCAGCATAAATCTCCAAGCTTTCGACCACTACCTCCATGGTCGTCGTCAGGGCTAAAACTGACTGTCGTGAACTAGCGAGGTTCCCACTTTTATATGCAAAGGACGGCTTCTGATTGGCTGGAATACGTCAGCGATATGGCGCGTAGCGAAGTGGTGCCCTCTACTTCCATAGATGTAGTTGCTATCCCGCGTTGCTTGCAGCGCCATCCCTTGAATCAGGAGGTAAAGTGCGAGAAGTTTTTCTCTGCGATTTTTCTTTATCCAGTGCACTCTTCCAAGTGTTGCTAAGTGCATAGCCGTTGTCTCATTTCTCCTCAGAAATTTTGAAGTTGTTCCGGCATACCTTGACGACCACTTATTTTTTATACAGTGGAAATTATTATGAAATGGCGGATGGAACAGCCATGGGTTCGCCACTGTCACCACCAATAGCGAATTTTTTCATGGAGGACTTCGAAGAACGAGCCCTGAGCAGTGCTCACCTCCGCCCATCATGCTTCTACAGAAACGTCGACGATACTTTTTTAATCTGGCCACACGGCAGCGACACGCTGCAGCAGTTCGTCGAACATCTGAATGGTGTACATCCAAACATAAAATTTACATTGGAGGTAGAGAAGGAAGGGAAGTTACCTTTTTTAGATGTGTTGGTAGAGCGAAAGCCGGATGGACGACTGGGCCATTCTGTGTACAGGAAGCCAACCCATACAGACTTATATCTGCATAGCCATAGCTTCCGTCTCAGAAGAGAGCTATGCTGAATACTTTAGTACACAGAGCCAGGACTATTTCCGACAAGGACCACCTCGGTCCCGAGATTAACCATTTGACGACTGTTTTCAAGAGGAATGGTTATTCTGCCGGTGAAATTAAATCAGTATTGTCCAAGAAAGTAAGACACGATGCCGGCCACATACAAGAAGAGGACCAACACATAGCGCGGCTTCCTTTTTGCGGTGCTACAACGAGCAAGATAGCCAGAGTCCTGAAGAGGCAAGGAATAAAAGCAGTTTTCCGACCACCTAGGAAAATTAAGGAAATGTTGAGACCAGTCAAAGATAGTCTCGGCCTAAGAGTGCCGGGAATTTATACTACTCCTTGCGAATGCGGCAAGAATTACGTGGGCCAGTCTGTAAGAACCGTTGCCGACCGCTGCATCGAGCACCAACGCCACCTGAAATACAGGTATTTGGAAAAATCAGCGGTGGCTGAACATAGCCTGCTTTACAAGCATCAGATTTTATTTGAAGAAACCAGAGTAATAGCCCACACATCGAATTACTGGGTCTCTGTGATCCGGGAAGCAGTCGAAATTAGACTTAGCGATAATAACTTTAATAGAGACAACGGCTATGCACTTAGCAACACTTGGAAGAGTGCACTGGATAAAGAAAAATCGCAGAGAAAAACTTCTCGCACTTTACCTCCTGATTCAAGGGATGGCGCTGCAAGCAACGCGGGATAGCAACTACATCTATGGAAGTAGAGGGCACCACTTCGCTACGCGCCATATCGCTGATGTATTCCAGCCAATCAGAAGCCGTCCTTTGCATATAAAAGTGGGAACCTCGCTAGTTCACGACAGTCAGTTTTAGCCCTGACGACGACCATGGAGGTAGTGGTCGAAAGCTTGGAGATTTATCCTGATTTGACGCGGCATGTACACCGAGAGATTTTTACTCAATAAAGTTTATTATTTACAAAAGTAATTTATTATTAAAAAAGTAATTATATGATAATTTCAAAAAAGTGGTAGTCGCTTATGTGTAAAGAAATTGTCTTGAATAGTTAAGACTGTCTCTTCCAAAGGGACATTTGTGTATAAATTTTTAATGTCAACCGAAAGTAAAATGGAAGAGAGACGCTGTAAGTTCTCTGAGGCTGTTGATACTGCGATAAGGAATAGCTCAGCAGACAATTCAGTTGAAGAGGAATGAACATCTCTCAAAAGCGCAATCACAGATTTTGAAATAAAACATAGGTACAAGGAAGATCGAAGGAACCATGTATGACAGAAGAATTGATCGATGAAAATAAGCAGTTAAAATGTTCACGGGTAATTAGGAATATAGAAATACAAGTCACCAGGAGTGAAATAAATAGGAAGAGCAGCGAAGTTAATTCTGAATGACTGTATGAAAAATGTGAAGAAATCGAAAAAAGAATAATCGTCGGATAGAACGACTCAGCATATAGAAAAGCCTAAACAACCTTCGACGAAATTAAATGCAAGTCTAGTAACATAAAGACTGCAATGGCAGCTCCACTGTTAAATGCAAGGGAGAGAGCGGATGCGTTGAAAGAGTACATTGAAGGCCTCTATGTGGGGGGTGGACTGTCTGATGATGTGATAGAAGAAGAAACAGCAGTCGATGTAGAAGAGATAGATCTAGTATTTTAATCAGAATTTAACGGACTTATAGAAGACTTAAGATCGAATCAGGATGTGGGGATAGATCAAATTCCATCAGAATTTCTAAAATCATTGGGGGAAGTAGCAACAAAACGACTAGTCACATCGGTGTGTAGAATGTATAAAACTGACGATATACAACCAGACTTCCGCAAAAAAATCATCCACGCACTTCTGAAGATTCCAACAGCCGACAAGTGTGAGAATTATCACACAGTCAGCACAACACCTCACGCATCCAAGTTTCTGACACGGATAATACACAGAAAAATGGAAAAGAAAATGAAGGTGTTAGATGACGATCAGCTTGGCTTTAGCAAAGGTAAAGGCGCCAGAGTGGCAATTCTGACGTTGCAGTTGATAACGAAAGCAGGCCTGATGAAAAATCAAGGCATGTACATAGGATTTATGGACCTGGAAAAAGAGTTCGACAATGTCAAATGGGGCAACATGTTCGAAATCAAGGTTAAGCTGTAGGGAAAGACGGGTACAACATGTACAAGACCCAAGAGGGAACACTAAGAGTGGAAGACAAGAACGAAATACACATATCAGAAAGTTGTCAGACAGGGACGTACTCTTTCGCCCTGCTTTTCAATCTGTTCATCGAAGAAGCAATGACGGAAATAAAAGAATGGTTCAGGAGTGGAATTAAAATTCAGGAATACCAATGACAAGATTTGCTGATAACATTCCTATCCTCAGTGAAAGTGAAGAAGAACTACAGGATTTGCTGAATGGAAAGAACAGTCTAATGAGTGCAGAATATGGGTTGAAAATAAATCGAAGAATAACGAAAGTAATGAGAACTATCAGAAATGAGAATAGCGAAAAACTTACCATCATGATTGGAAACCACAAAGTAGATAAAGTTAAGTAATTCTGCTAAGTAGGCAGCAAAATCAGTTATGACCTTCGAAGCAAGGAGGACATCAAAAGCAGACTAACACTAGCAAAAAGGGCGTTGCTGGCCGAGAGAAACGTACTAGTATGAAACATAGAGCTTCATTTGAGAAAGAGATTTCAGAGAATGAACGTTTGGGGCACAGCAATGTGTGGTGGTGAAAATGGACTGTGATAAAAACAGAACAGAGGAGAACATGAGCATTTGAGAGGAGTGGAATAAACGGAAACACAGACAATAAGAACGGACGGTATGGTAGGTCATCTCTTAAAACAAGACGGAATAATTTCCATGGTACTAGAGGGAGCTGCAGAGGGTAAAAACTGCAGAGGAAGACGGAGATTGGAATATATACAGCAAGTAATTGAGGAAGCAAGTTGTAAATGCTACTATGAGATGAAGAGGTGTAAGTAGGCTGTTTAGGTTTTTATATTGGTAACGCCACGTAGCGCTCTGTACGAAAATCACTGGCTGGGCTGTGTGCAGTCTGTGGCTGGTTTGCATTGTTGTTGGCTATTGTAGTGTTGCGCAGTTGGAGGTGAGCTGCCAGCAGTGGTGGATGTGGGGAGTGAGATGGCGGAGTTTTGAGAGCGGATGATCTGGACAGAGACAGTAAATTTGTAAGACTGGATATCATGAACTGATATATATATATATATATATATATATATATATATATATATATATATATATATATATATATTATGACTTTTGAACACTATTAAGGTAAATACATTGTTTCTTCTCTATCAAAATCTTTTATTTGCTAACTATGCCTATCAGAAGTTAGTGCCTTCAGTAGTTCGAATCTTTTATTTAGCTGGCAGCAGTGGCGCTCGCTGTATTGCACTAGCTTGAGTAACGACGATTTTTGTGAGGTAAGTGATTTGTGAAAGGTATAGGTTATTGTTAGTCAGGGCCATTCTTTTGTAGGGATTATTGAAAGTCAGATTCCGTTGCGCTAAAAATATTGTGTGTCAGTTTAAGCACAGGCATGTACAATTTTTCTAAGGGGACGTTTCAGACATTGGCTGAAGAGAGGAATTCGTAGCAGGCCGCATCAAATCCGTCAGAAGACTGATGACTCAAAAAAAAAAATGTTTATCTACAACATATTTTATGAAACCCATTTTTAGATACTGTGGCGAAGAGCAGGAACGTATTTTCTTTTTTTATACATGGGCTCACTCTCACAAATTTATCTGCGCACTGACACTCGCTACCGGAAACAAAAGAGCCTGTGCCGGGTGCCATCATCTGTGCATCCGTTACGAACGTCGTGGATTGGGTTCGGGTGGCGGTGGCGCCGGCAACAAGTATGCTTGGCTGTTACAGCCGGATGACATGTGAGGAGATGCTCGAGTTATTCTGGGACGATGCTGTTTTGCTTGCCGTCGCACTGGAACGGCATTTGGTTTCACTTATCTAACGTGAACTAAGCTTCTCAAGGGCTGCATAAATAGTGTATTTTTCTTTACCTTTAATTGTCGTGGGGAATTTTATGAATACCCAATGAAATTGTTTTAATTCTGTCCTTGAAACTGTCAGCACATCTACATTATAGAAGGGGTTGGAGGAAGGAATAGTTATCTCCTTTATAAACGGCGAGCTTGGGAAATAGGGTGAAACTAACCATGGAGCACACAAAATTTCTACAGAACTGAGAGGCGCATTCTTGTAGAGCAGTGTGTCTGCCAGTTATTCATACATCCTTTGTTTGTTGTTGATTCCTCGGTTCCTATACCGAAAGCCCCTTAATAAGTCTCCATATATCCGATGCTGTTAAATGCCGTCCAGCTCTTTCTTATTTTTTTCCAAAAAACGCTTCACTTTAGAATCTATTTTTCTGTATTGTAAAAACTTATCCAGTTACTAGTTTGCACTACATGCTCTCAATGTGTCGTTTGCGCCGCAACTGATTTTGAACATTCTGTATACCATGAAAGAGATGGATTCTTCTTTGGTTTCTTCGATATTTTTTCATGGGCTTGATTAGTGAACTTCTTTGTTTATTAATTCGATAAACGCTGTATAATCGTCCTCTATGTCAGAGATTAGGTACTGACTCTTAATTTGTGTTCTTCCCATTCTGCTTTTATTATTCTCCACTGCACACTTTTCTTTACATCACTGTTCGTCGCAGTAGTTATTCCTAAATTTAATTTGGAGGTGACCTGACCCAGGAAGTCACTCTAACGTAATTCTGGTGACCATACGGTTAGATCTACCGACGTCTGTCTTTCACACAGACTAAATACTATAGTAGCCTTCTGTAGTTAAGCGCTGATCCACTGTCTTCAGCTACCTCTTCCATTTGCCACCCGTAACTATCTGTAGCTCCACAACTGTGCAAAACATTATGCGCATTGGAGTCATCACACAGCGACTGCATCTGACTAAAAATATTTATCCATTTTGCTTCCTACATTCTGGTTTTGGGCGCACAGTAACCAGAGATTGACAGGATACTGTTCTAACTGCTACAGCTGTTGCTCTTCGCCAGGTGGTGGTTGAATAGGCAGTGTTCTGTAAGAAATATTCCTCTGGATAAGAATCGCAACTTTTCTTACCATACGTAGGAAGGACTATACCAGAAGTAGGTTTTAAAAAAAAACGTTTTAGAGGGTGCTGCGGCGTGCATTTTATTTCGGTTTCATTCTTGTAGTAAACATTTTTTATTGGACATTGCAGATCGTACGTTCTGTTGTAACATTTTAGGCATTATACTGTTTTATAAAGGATTCGATGCTGTTCCAGACTTCTTGCTGTTGTATATTTTCTCCTTCCGTTGATTTTATTTGCTCCATTATAGCCAAAATTAAACAGGAGATACCATCCACAAATCTATAGCTCTTTGGGTCTTCGCGACGTTTAACCTGTGAAGTGAAAGTGTATTTAGTTACATGTTCCATCGATCATTTACACGGTAAATCGTAATGTCACATCGCAAATTAATTTTTTAAATATGGGTACACGCGGAACATTTATAAGTTTTTATTTTTTAGTATAAAGATGCGAGTTATTAATTACTACTCACCACCTCCTATGCATTACAATAATAGAAATTCTTCTGCTGACCACAAGGAGTTGACAAGGACAATTTTTTTTCAGTTTGTTACAAAGTTTTACTTTGCTGTCTGTGAGACATTTCACATCAGATCGTGCACCCCTTTCTGTGCTAAAGGCAATTTTTATGTGGAGTGATGAATATCATTTTTCGTTCTGGTATTTTAATTATGTACATCATCGTTCCTTTTGAACCGTAGCTGAATATTTACAACAAACTGCAAGAGGGAATAAATATACAGTGAAGCGTTAGTTAGAATGCTGAACTCCTTAAACAGATGTCTACAAGATGATAGTGGGTGAGCACCACATATTTTTCCAGTTTGAACTCTCATCAACACTGAAACCTAAGGATTTCAAAGTTTCCATCACATTTATTAATTACTCATCGTATGTTACATGTATCATTAGTGTACTGCTGTCAGAAGACGAGAACTGTATGTTTTTAAAATCCAGGGTGAGACGAGTAACAAAAAAACAGTCAATAATACCTTTAAGAAAACTGTTTACTATTTCTTCTGTTTCTGTATATATGCTTGGACTGATTTCGATACTGGTGTTATCTACAACAAGAACTAATCCTGCATGTTGAATATTAGACACAAGATCGTTTAAATTTACGAGGAACAGTAGTGGACTTAAGATTGGGCCTTGGGGAACCCTGCCTCCTCAGAATTATGACCCCAGACTACATTGTTTGAGTAACCAAGAATAGTTTTCCGTATTCTTTTGGTTAGCTAGAACATTCTCCACTGGTTGGCTGTACCATTAACCACATAAAACTTCAATTTATCTAGTGGAATACTGTGATTCAGGTAGTCAAATGTCTTAGATAGGTAGTAGAAAATACCAACCAGCGCTATTTTATTATTTAATGTTTGTGAAATTCGGTGAGTGAGCATGTAAAGGGCATTCTCAGGCAAGCAACTCTTTTGAAATCCAAACTGATTTGCTGAGGATATACTGTTGTAGCATACATCACTTCCTCAAAAATTTGTTATGCTGAGTATATACTATTCTAGAATACATCACCTTCTCACAAAATTTGATTTCTTGAGGTTATGCTATTTTAGAATACATCACCTCTAAATTTAGGAAAATGATGTCAGCAGTGGAACAGGTCGGCAGTTATTCACATCTCTCCTAACGCCCTTCTTAAAGAGGCATTTGACAAAGGCATGTTACAGTCTCTGTGGAAAAATGCCTAGGGTTAGTGATGCATTACGTACTTCAGATGAGACAGGTCTTGTTATATGGGAACCAAATTTTAGCCCTCTATTGGAAACACCACCAAACCCAAAAGAGCTTTTATTTTTTGAGGGAACATATAATTTCTTGACTTGAGAGGGAGAGTTTGGCGATACATTCATATGATCGAATTGTATGAGAGTTGTTTTTCCAACATACTACTGTGGTTTATCTATTCAACTGTTTCTCCCTACGCTTTCTATTATATTTCAGAAATGCTTATTAAACATATTTGTTACCTCTGACTCTTCATTTATAGCCCTCCCATCCACTTCAATAGTGATGATATCCTTTTCTGTGGCTGGTTGTCCTGTCTCCCATTTCACAACACAACAGAGTGCATTATGTCTGTTGTTGGTACTGCTGATTTCTGGTAATATGTGGATATTCCTTGATTTCTTAATAACTTTTCTTAGCAATTTTGAATAGTTTGTGTAGAGTGCAACAGATACATTTCCCATTCCCTCCGAAAGGTACCTTAATCCCTCTAGTGATCCGTGGCTTTTTACATCGCTGTTTAATGTCCTTTCGCATTAGATGTTCTTTCTTATTAGCTTATGCAGAAAGCTAATTTGAAATAATGATATGAATTTACCGTGGAATTAATTAAGTTTTATGTGAGCCTTTGGCTCATTACAAATTTCATCCCAGGTTACATCTTATAAACCATTCTTCATAACGTTTGTTCTGAAATAACTGATTCCACTGAGGAGTTTCCATACTGTAAGATACTATCTTATTTATCCTAAGTAACTGTGAATCATGCCAGAGAGAGCATTTCTTACTGGGTAAACAGTTATTTCCTTGCTTTGAGCTTTACTAAAGAAACGTTATCAATTAGAGTCATATTGTCTTTATCCACCCACGTTGTTGTTCTTGTGGTCTTCAGTCCTGAGACTGGTTTGATGCAGCTCTCCATGCTACTCTATCCTGTATAAGCTTCTTCATCTCCCAGTACCTACTGCAACCTACATCCTTCTGAATCTGCTTAGTGTATTCATCTCTTGGTCTCCCCCTACGATTTTTACCCTCCACGCTGCCCTCCAATACTAAATTGGTAATCCCTTGATGCCTCAGAACATGTCCTACCAAATGATCCCTTCTTCTGGTCAAGTTGTGCCACAAACTCCTCTTCTCCCCAATCCGATTCAGTACCTCCTCATTAGTTATGTGATCTACCTATCTAATCTTCAGCATTCTTCTCTAGCACCGCATTTCGAAAGCTTCTATTCTCTTCTTGTCCAAACTATTTACCGTCCATGTTTCACTTCCATAAACGGCTACACTCTATACAAATACTTTCAGAAATGACTCCCTGACACTTAAATCTATACTCGATGTTAACAAATTTCTCTTCTTCAGAAACGCTTTCCTTACCATTGCCAGTCTACATTTTATATCCTCTCTACTTCGACCATCATCAGTTATTTTGCTCCCCAAATAGCAAAAACTCCTTTACTACTTTAAGTGTCTCATTTCCTAATCTAATACCCTCAACATCACCCGACTTAATTCGACTACATTCCATTATCCTCTTTTTGCTTTTGTTGGTGTTCATCTTATATCCTCCCTTCAAGACACCATCCATTCCGTTCAACTGCTCTTCCAAGTCCTTTGCTGTCTCTGACAGAATTACAATGTCATCGGCGAACCACAAAGTTTTTATTTCTTCTCCATGGATTTTAATACCTACTCCGAATTTTTCTTTTGTTTCCTTTACTGCTTGCTCAATATACAGATTGAATAACATCGGGGAGAGGCTACAACCCTGTCTTACTCCCTTCCCAACCACTACTTCCCTTTCATGTCCCTCGACTCTTATAACTGCCATCTGGTTTCTGTACAAATTGTAAATAGCCTTTCGCTCCCTGTATTTTACCCCTGCCACCTTTAGAATTTGAAAGAGAGTATTCCAGTCAACATTGTCAAAAGCTTTCTCTAAGTCTACAAATGTTAGAAACGTAGGTTTGCCTTTCCTTAATCTTTCTTCTAAGATAAGTTGTAAGGTAAGTATTGCCTCACGTGTTCCAGTATTTCTACGGAATCCAAACTGATCTTCCCCGAGGTCGGCTTCTACTAGTTTTTCCATTCGTCTGTAAAGAATTCGTGTTAGTATTTTGCAGCTGTGGCTTATTAAACTGATTGTTCGGTAATTCTCACATCTGTCAACACCTGCTTTCTTTGGGATTGGAATTATTACATTCTTCTTGAAGTCTGAGGGTATTTCGCCTGTCTCATACATCTTGCTCACCAGATGGTAGAGTTTTGTCAGGACTGGCTCTCCCAAGGCCGTCAGTAGTTCCAATGGAATGTTGTCTACTCCAGGGGCCTTGTTCCGACTCAGGTCTTTCAGTGCTCTGTCAAACTCTTCACGCAGTATCGTATCTCCCATTTCATCTTCATCTACATCCTCTTCCATTTCCATAATATTGTCCTCAAGTACATCGCCCTTGTATAGACCCCCTATATACTCCTTCCACCTTTCTGCTTTCCCTTCTTTGCTTAGAACTTGGTTTCCATCTGAGCTCTTGATGTTCATACAAGTGGTTCTCTTATCTCCAAAGGTCTCTTTAATTTTCCTGTAGGCAGTATCTATCTTACCCCTCAAGAGATAAGCCTCTACATCCTTACATTTGTCCTCTAGCCATCCCTGCTTAGCCATTTTGCACTTCCTGTCCATCTCATTTTTGAGACGTTTGTATTCCTTTTTGTCTGCTTCATTTACTGCATTTTTATATTTTCTCCTTTCATCAATTAAATTCAATATTTCTTCTGTTACCCAAGGATTTCTACTAGCCCTCGTCTTTTTACCTACTTGATCCTCTGCTGCCTTCACTACTTCATCCCTCAAAGCTACCCATTCTTCTTCTACTGTATTTCTTTCCCCCATTCCTGTCAATTGTTCCCTTATTCTCTCCCTGAAGCTCTGTACAACCTCTGGTTCTTTCAGTTTATCCAGGTCCTATCTCCTTAAATTCCCACCTTTTGCAGTTTCTTCAGTTTTAATCTACAGGTCATAACCAATAGATTGTGGTCAGAGTCCACATCTGCCCCTGGAAATGTCTTACAATTTAAAACCTGGTTCCTAAATCTCTGTCTTACCATTATATAATCTGACACCTTTTAGTATCTCCAGGGTTCTTCCATGTATACAACCTTCTATTATGATTCTTAAACCAAGTGTTAGCTATGATTAAGTTGTGCTCTGTGCAAAATTCTATCAGGCGGCTTCCTCTTTCATTTCTTAGCCCCAATCCATATTCACCTACTACGGTTCCTTCTCTCCCTTTTCCTACACTCGAATTCCAGTCACCCATGACTATTAAATTTTCGTCTCCCTTCACTATCTGAATAATTTCTTTATTTTCATCATACATTTCTTCAATTTCTTCGTCATCTGCAGAGCTAGTTGGCATATAAACTTGTACTACTGTAGTAGGTGTGGACTTCGTATCTATCTTGGCCACAATAATGCGTTCAATAAGCTGTTTGTAGTAGCTTACCCGCGTTCCTATTTTCCTATTCATTATTAAACCTACTCCTGCATTACCCCTATTTGACTTTGTGTATATAACCCTGTAGTCACCTGACCAGAAGTCTTGTTCCTCCTGCCACCGAACTTCACTAATTCCCATTATATCTTACTTTAACCTATCCATTTCCCTTTTCAAATTTTCTAACCTACCTGCCCGATTAAGGGACCTGACATTCCACGCTCCGATCCGTAGAACGCCAGTTTTCTTTCTCCTGATAACGACATCCTCTTGAGTAGTCCCCGCCCGGAGATCCGAATGGGGGACTATTTTACCTCCGGAAAATTTTACCCAAGAGGACGCCATCATCATTTAATCATACAGTAAAGCTGCATGCTCTCGGGAAAAATTACGGCCGTAGTTTCCCCTCGCTTTCAGCCGTTCGCAGTACCAGCACAGCAAGGCCGTTTTGGTTATTGTTACAAGGCCAGATCAGTCAATCATCCAGACTGTTGCCCTTGCAACTACTGAAAAGGCTGCTGCCCCTCTTCAGGAACCACACGTTTGTCTGGCCTCTCAACAGATACCCCTCCGTTGTGGTTGTACCTTCGGTACGGCTATCTGTATCGCTGAGGCACGCAAGCCTCCCCACCAACGGCAAGGTCCATGGTTCATGGGGGAGTATCCACCCATGTTGGAATCTTAATCACTGATCTCAAATTATAAGATCGAAATAAGGCTTCCATATCATTTTTTTTTCAGAATTCTTTAGAAAATCTGCATTGAAGTCTCCACAACCCGTTAACCACCGCAACCTATTAACTGCTTGCTGCTGTCTGACAGTATAGGAAGGAATCCAGATTCCTCATAAACAGTTCAAAATTTCCCAGTGTAGTTCCATATACAGCAACAATTTAAAGTGAAATATTTTTAGTGTTATTTCATAAGCATACATTGCTATGGGCCGATCACTACAAAATCCACTCATCTAAACGTTTCTGAACTTGTGTTCTTTCTTAATATACGTAACAACTCCTTTTCCTATATTAATTCTGCATGGTTAAGCTGCCAGGGGGAACCTTTTTATACAGCTTACCTAAGCCTATGGTTATGTGGTGCTCAGGCAGGCCTAAGAATCCCCCACCCCCTTATAAATTTCCTGCAAGAAGTTCAGCCAATGTAACTTACCTCTCAAATGCAGGTGTAGGCCATATTTGGTATATCCCCATCTTCCAACTGAAGCAATAGGCACTGCAGGATAACATGAGATTTCATTTCAGCCAGCATCAGCCTGTTCAACTCAATGTTCACACCGCGCACAGCAGTGTTAACCTGTGTCTGGTCATGCCGCTATAGGACCTCCGCAAAACACAAATTTTTGTGTGTAGTTGCTACTCCTGTTTCATCCAGATCACCTGTAATACTATAACTACTGTCTTTAGCCAGACTTTTCCCCACTCCACTTACTACAATAACCCGATCCTCATCCTCATTGCCAAAATGTTTGGACAATTTCCACATGTCCTTTGCCTCCTGGCTAAGCTAAGCACTTGGCTTTGCAATACTTATCACCTGATACCCTGCTCCTAATTTGTCCTGTACCATCTGGCGTAAATCTCTCTCAGAAGTCTATTTTCTTTCTACTCTATCTTGGCACCGTACTACGCTTAGTTTCTTTGCTAGATGTCTGCTGCACTCCGTTGTGACCTACAGCTGGATGATACTTTTCTCCTCCTACTTCAAGTAAAAAGTCAAATTTATTCGGTACTGTAAGCTCAAATCCTGATAAAGAAGAAGAAGAGCTCTTCCCATTTTTCCTATTGGCTTTTACATTTACCCAGGACCCATGATCTTTTTCCTCCTTCAACCTATCTAGTTCAGCCTGAAGGGCATAAATTTTTGCCTCAGCAACTTTCTTGTGTTCTTTGCAGAGCCTACAGTTCCATGGGAGAACCTCATCGATTTCCCCATTCGTTTCCCCGCTACAGTCACCCCAGTGAAATTACAACCCACAGTCTGCACGTACCAGTCCTTCTTTGACTATCCTACAACAACATCCACATTTATCATGCATTGCAACACAGATTACACGCTTAAAATAGAATTCAATTCCTTAACACTCTTTAAATTACACAAATTTTCGTTATTTATCAGCCGCAAAAATTTGGCCTACAAGTAAGCTTTTAAGATGTATAATACAACTTACAAAGTTAATTATTTCCTCTTACAACAAGAAAACAGCTCTCACTTGACTGTAGTATCTGTCAATCAACTTACAGTAGACTGTAACTTTCAATATAACATTAATATACACAAATTGTATGTAAACAAACTATTAGTGCAAAAGTTTATATATCATGCAACTTAAATTTTACACAAGTATTCGCAAATATGAAGTTAATCACCTATGGGCATGGTCTTCTTAAATTACTGTAAAGAAAAACAGAGACTCCCTTTTACCTAAAAGGGAGTCTCTGAGTTAATTGCTCCAAGACATAAATAAAAATACTACAACCCGACCTTAGGATTATTCGTCTTTTATGGATTGAAATAGGATGCTCTTGACTGCCGTTGTTGGCTTACATTCCGTTTCCGGTGCGAGTCACCCGTATTTTAGAGAAGAATAAACTCTTCCACGTTATTTTTCTACATTGGATTACAGTCGTACTATTCAGAACATTCTGTCTTAATGAATGCTAAGCTGCAGTGGTGTAGCAATAGGAACTTAACACGTTGCTTGCCTCGTTATGCGATATGCCGTTTTAGTTAGCTATTACTTGCAAGTATTTTCTTCTGGTATATTCACAGCGTTTTTTTCACGTGGCTAAATGATTTTCTTGGAAGTAAAAACATACAGCGGATGGACACATGCATGTTTATGATTGTGTTGTTAACGGCATCTTTTGTATCTTGTGTGGTCTTCGCAATGGTTGTCTGTGTAACTGACTTAGAAAATCTCCGTACCTTTGTAACTCTATATTTACCAACAATATCCAATATTTCCTCTTCACTTACTGAAATTTCGAAGTCCCTCACCACAACTAGTTTGTACAAAACATGTGTGGGAATATACACAATCCAGTTTTGTTTGAAAACTGATTTACTGCCTTATATTTCTTAAGTTCACTTTTCACGCAATTCTTGTCGAGAGCAGACACATTCACAATACCAGTCTCTGGAAGAGGTACGTTTGATCGCTCACCTACGGCCATTGGTTGGAGTTTACCAATATTTCTCTCGAGACTTTCAACGTACACAATTTACTGCTCAGATCTGTCTTCTTATATCTGTTCGGAGACGTTCGCTGTTCTGTCGAAGGTAGCTGTGACTTCGCCTGTGTGTTTTCTTTCTTGTTTCCTTCCAGCTATCACTTGCCGTCGGTTCTGAAAGCTGACCTGTCTATAGTCGTCGCTGATATTGTCACTTGTCGTCTTTCCTGAGACTCATCAGCAGGCGCTTAATTCATTGTTCTTTTGTCAAATCGAGCTTTTTATGAAAGTGTTCCGTGATTCCTTGACAATTTATCCGATTATAGTACCCACTGAAGAGGCTAAGAAAGAGCGTAAAGGTGTCTCTGGTATCTGAGCACTGTTTTTGGTGGACATGTGCTGGTTTTCTGCTTCGCCACTTCCTTCACACTAATCTTCACCTTAAGTCTCACTTAACATTGTGAGAATCTGGAGGATTAATACTGCCAAATAAGACTCATCAATACACTGGCTAATATTTTAAGCTACATCTGAGTATCACAGAACTGTCACGAAGCAGCAAACGGAAACGTTGCGGGCACTTACGGTAAAGAAAGAATGTGCACACGACAACATTCTGCAGCGAACTGCAGACAAATATTGAATAAGCAAAACAGAATATATAGAATAGTGAAGCACTTACGTAGACTGGCTGAAGACAGGTAAAGATGGACAGAATCAATCCAGTAAAACGACTGTTCACTTTAAAAATATGGTGAATGACAGTTAAGTCACTGAATGTAACACAGTTGTGATCTGGGCTATTGAAAGATTCTGTCTGCAATTTTTTATCTTAATTAGACTTCGTACATCGCTTATTTCCTCCTTGACTATGCCATTAAATGATGGTTAAGTCGATAAATTAGGAGTATTTCAGTTTTTCATTTCTCGATGTCAACTACCATCGATGTCAACTACCATCCATGCAAGTACCCTGTAATTTCTGATAATTTTAATTCCCGGTTATCATTCCACATTTAAGGAATCGTGGATGACCTATTAAAACGTCCGTTCGAAATATGGAGTTCTCTTTCATCCGCGGAAATATTGCAGTAGGAAGACATTTTAGTGCTTACGTGGAGTATGTGATGACTGATAACCTGTCAAACTTTTGGTAGTCCTTCAGCTCTAAAGTTCGATATGGCCTATTTTAGTGACCTTTTCAGATAACAGAGCCAGCTTCATTTGTTTTTGGTTCTCTAATTAGTCCCGAGCTATTTAGAGGAGCCGGGAAAGTCATTTACTCCCACTCTCATTATCTAATTTGATCTGACTGCACGTACAAATCACTCACGATGGACCTCCACTTTGGCATCTTGTTGGCTGAAGTTTTATTCTGTGGTGTGTCGCAACAAGTAGAACACTGAAGAAGAAGCGATTCACCTCTGAATTACATGTCGCCCGAAACATTAGTAATTACGGATACCGGAGAAAGCGCATCCAGAAGGATGGTTTCCGGCGGTGGTACGCGGCGAGATATGACTGGCTGGAAACCTGCCCACTCTTCTGACCGCCGCTACCCCGAACTCATCTTCTCTCGCTCGGTCAGATTGTATCGATACTGCTTTTTCTTTCCGTAGATATTTAACTGTAGCCAACCTCTGATATTAATATTTGTAGTTCGTAGGAACTCTGATCAACGTAACTATAGAGTTTTACACCCTGTCAATGTATTGAGCACTTTCTGTAACCTTTTCAGTGCAAATTTATTAATCATGTTTTGCGCTGTGCTTGGATTATAGATTCTGGTTCATATTATAATGTTTCCCACGGGGTCAGAATTGCCGTCGTCACCCATTCCTATTGAACAATATCTGTTAATCTCTTTAAATACGCGCACAGTGTCAACGCCCCTGTTATAGTCCCATCTGGTGCCCTGATAATCACAACGGACAAATAAAGGAAGAAAAAAAGGAAGATCAGTAGGTTTTTTTGGCCGTTGTCATTGACGGTTAAATGTTTGACATCTGTAATGGCACATACAGGTAGGATACAAGCGTTATGGTCTGGAAAGCCAGTGGGCCGAACTTGTCAAGAAAACATTGAACAATTTTATTTACTAACATCAGCTCCACAGACACACACACACACACACACACACACACACACACACACACACACACACACACACACACACCACTCGTTGGTCCTTTGCGCAGAACAGTTAAAAATGAAATATTACAAATCAAATTTTCAAGACACTAATGACCACTAGCCTTAAAATTTTACCACTAATGAAAATCCATCTATAATGGTACAGCTAAAAATCATTGTTGCCAAAAAGGAAAAGAGAAACACTTGTTACTTAAGCAGCTTAAACACGCTTGGTGGCCATATCTGTTTACAGGGAAAGACAGTTGATTTTATTAAGAAACTTGAATACGCCAAAGAGGTCATGAAAGTTTACAGCGAACAAAGGAGATAGACACGTATTACTGAATTATTTGAACTTTCTCGAGCTACGGTTGATATGCTACCCTACGTAATATTCGAGAGCAATAGTACACGACCAGTGACCTAAATGATGCCAGGTTTTACTAAACTCTAAAACAGTTTACAATTTAGATACAACCAAAGCATTACAAAAATTCCCACAGCAGCCTGTTACTGAAACGTTGTTATCAAAACATAACCTGAGAATAAAAATTTTAGTTTAAAATCGTTTCTTATACTAGCGAACTTTTAACAACGGACGAACGCCGTTTTGGGGTTGTGGCAGGATCTTCTCAAAAAATATCCGTCATCAGCTTTCCCCTCAGGGTGTGAAAACATCTTGTTGGTGCCAATCTACATAGGGACAAATGGTCATCATAGAAAATTACAGGGATCAGAGCTTGCACGGAAAAATTTAAGTGTTCGATTTTCCCGCTGGCTGTTCGAGAGCGGAACGGTAGAGAAATATCTTGCAAGTAGTTCAATTAACCCTCTGCCAATTCTGAATTGCAGCCATGGTGATGTAGATGTATAAAGGCAAATTGTTTCACGGTAAGTTGTTTACAGCACCAGTAACTGACCAGTGGCGCCTGACGGAGACAGCATACTCTGGAACAGCAGCTAGTGCTGAATCCACTTTTCCACACAAGTCCCTTGCAGCTTAACTTAATACACACAAGTAACATCTCAGAACTCTACTTGGTACATACTGGAATTAAGGAAAACGTAGAAGGGAGGACCGAGCAATATAACGTTTTTTCACACAACCTGTTTATTTGACAAAATATAATCATAAAATTTTCTTTATCAAAATGAACAAATTTGGAAAATTCCTTTGACCTTAAATCTTAATTGAATGTTTGTGAAATTCGGTGAGTGAGCATGTAAAGGGCATTCTCAGGCAAGCAACTCTTTTGAAATCCAAACTGATTTGCTGAGGATATACTGTTGTAGCATACATCACTTCCTCAAAAATTTGTTATGCTGAGTATATACTATTCTAGAATACATCACCTTCTCACAAAATTTGATTTCTTGAGGTTATGCTATTTTAGAATACATCACCTCTAAATTTAGGAAAATGATGTCAGCAGTGGAACAGGTCGGCAGTTATTCACATCTCTCCTAACGCCCTTCTTAAAGAGGCATTTGACAAAGGCATGTTACAGTCTCTGTGGAAAAATGTCTAGAGTTAGTGATGCATTACGTACTTCAGATGAGACAGGTCTTGTTATATGTGAACCAAATTTTAGCCCTCTATTGGAAACACCACCAAACCCAAAAGAGCTTTTATTTTTTGAGGGAACATATAATTTCTTGACTTGAGAGGGAGAGTTTGGCGATACATTCATATGATCGAATTGTATGAGAGTTGTTTTTCCAACATACTACTGTGGTTTTTCTATTCAACTGTTTCTCCCTACGCTTTCTATTATATTTCAGAAATGCTTATTAAACATATTTGTTACCTCTGACTCTTCATTTATAGCCCTCCCATCCACTTCAATAGTGATGATATCCTTTTCTGTGGCTGGTTGTCCTGTCTCCCATTTTACAACACAACAGAGTGCATTATGTCTGTTGTTGGTACTGCTGATTTCTGGTAATATGTGGATATTCCTTGTTTCTTAATAACTTTTCTTAGCAATTTTGAATAGTTTGTGTAGAGTGCAACAGATACATTTCCCATTCCCTCCGAAAGGCACTTTAATCCCTCTAGTGATCCGTGGCTTTTTACATCGCTGTTTAATGTCCTTTCGCATTAGATGTTCTTTCTTATTAGCTTATGCAGAAAGCTAATTTGAAATAATGATATGAATTTACCGTGGAATTAATTAAGTTTTATGTGAGCCTTTGGCTCATTACAAATTTCATCCCAGGTTACATCTTATAAACCATTCTTCATAACGTTTGTGCTGAAATAACTGATTCCACTGAGGAGTTTCCATACTGTAAGATACTATCTTATTTATCCTAAGTAACTGTGAATCATGCCAGAGAGAGCATTTCTTACTGGGTAAACAGTTATTTCCTTGCTTTGAGCTTTACTAAAGAAACGTTATCAATTAGAGTCATATTGTCTTTATCCACCCACGTTGTTGTTCTTGTGGTCTTCAGTCCTGAGACTGGTTTGATGCAGCTCTCCATGCTACTCTATCCTGTATAAGCTTCTTCATCTCCCAGTACCTACTGCAACCTACATCCTTCTGAATCTGCTTAGTGTATTCATCTCTTGGTCTCCCCCTACGATTTTTACCCTCCACGCTGCCCTCCAATACTAAATTGGTAATCCCTTGATGCCTCAGAACATGTCCTACCAAATGATCCCTTCTTCTGGTCAAGTTGTGCCACAAACTCCTCTTCTCCCCAATCCTATTCAGTACCTCCTCATTAGTTATGTGATCTACCCATCTAATCTTCAGCATTCTTCTCTAGCACCACATTTCGAAAGCTTCTACTCTCTTCTTGTCCAAACTATTTACCGTCCATGTTTCACTTCCATAAACGGCTACACTCCATACAAATACTTTCAGAAATGACTTCCTGACGCTTAAATCTATACTCGATGTTAACAAATTTCTCTTCTTCAGAAACGCTTTCCTTGCCATTGCCAGTCTACATTTTATATCCTCTCTACTTCGACCATCATCAGTTATTTTGCTCCCCAAATAGCAAAACTCCTTTACTACTTTAAGTGTCTCATTTCCTAATCTAATACCCTCCACATCACCCGACTTAATTCGACTACATTCCATTATCCTCTTTTTGCTTTTGTTGGTGTTCATCTTATATCCTCCCTTCAAGACACCATCCATTCCGTTCAACTGATCTTCCAAGTCCTTTGCTGTCTCTGACAGAATTACAATGTCATCGGCGAACCTCAAAGTTTTTATTTCTTCTCCATGGATTTTAATACCTACTCCGAATTTTTCTTTTGTTTCCTTTACTGCTTGCTCAATATACAGATTGAATAACATCGGGGAGAGGCTACAACCCTGTCTTACTCCCTTCCCAACCACTGCTTCCCTTTCATGTCCCTCGACTCTTATAACTGCCATCTGGTTTCTGTACAAATTGTAAATAGCCTTTCGCTCCCTGTATTTTACCCCTGCCACCTTTAGAATTTGAAAGATAGTATTCCAGTCAACATCGTCAAAAGCTTTCTCTAAGTCTACAAATGTTAAAAACGTAGGTTTGCCTTTCCTTAATCTTTCTTCTAAGATAAGTTGTAAGGTCAGTATTGCCTCACGTGTTCCAGTATTTCTACGGAATCCAAACTGATCTTCCCCGAGGTCGGCTTCAACTAGTTTTTCCATTCGTCTGTAAAGAATTCGTGTTAGTATTTTGCAGCTGTGGCTTATTAAACTGATTGTTCGGTAATTCTCACATCTGTCAACACCTGCTTTCTTTGGGATTGGAATTATTACATTCTTCTTGAAGTCTGAGGGTATTTCGCCTGTTTCATACATCTTGCTCACCAGATGGTAGAGTTTTGTCAGGACTGGCTCTCCCAAGGCCGTCAGTAGTTCCAATGGAATGTTGTCTACTCCGGGGGCCTTGTTCCGACTCAGGTCTTTCAGTGCTCTGTCAAACTCTTCACGCAGTATCGTATCTCCCATTTCATCTTCATCTACATCCTCTTCCATTTCCATAATATTGTCCTCAAGTACATCGCCCTTGTATAGACCCCCTATATACTCCTTCCACCTTTCTGCTTTCACATGAAACACATGAAAATTGTATAATCAGCATTGATGACGAGAGTGATTCAGTTACTCAAAACAGATGACGTAACATTTAATTTGAAAGTGTAATGTGCTGCGAATACATAGAAAGATAGATCCCTTATCATTTAGCTACAAAATAGCGGGTCAGCAACTGGAAGCAGTTAATTCCATAAATTATCTGGGAGTGATTTAAAATGGAATAATCGTATAAAGTTGATCGTCGGTAAAACAGATGCCAGATTGAGATTCATTGGAAGAATCCTAAGGAAATGCAGTCCGAAAACAAAGGAAGTAGGTTACAGTTCGCTTGTTCGCCCACGGCTTGAATACTGCTCAGCAGTGTGGGATCCGTACCAGATAGGGTTGATAGAAGAGATAGAGAAGATCCAACGGAGAGCAGCGCGCTTCGTTACAGGATCATTTAGTAATCGCGAAAGCGTTTCGGAGATGATAGATAAAGTCCAGTGGAAGACTCTGCAGGAGAGACGCTCAGTAGCTCGGTGCGGGCTTTTGTTAAAGTTTCGAGAACATACGTTCTCCGAAGAGTCAAGCAGCATATTGCTCCCTCCTACGTATACCTCGCGAAGAGACCATGAGGATAAAATCAGAGAGATTAGAGCCCACACAGAAGCATACCGACAATCCTCCTTTCCACGAACAATACGAGACTGGAATAGAAGGGAGAACCGATAGAGGTACTCAGGGTACCCTCCGCCACACACCGTCAGGTGGACTGCGCAGTATGGATGTAGATGTAGATGTAGAAAGCTGTATGTCGGAAGATTCGGGGTTACGATGCGCACCTGTGCTTAAAGATTAAACAGATAAGGAAACAGTATGATAATGATAAAGCTTACTTCAAAGCAACAACTCCTTAATTTCAATCTGCAACCAAGGCGCGACTGGATCTACATCTACATGATTACTCTGCAATTCATACTTACGTGCCTGGCAGAGGGTTCATCAAACCATTTTCATAATACTTCTCTACCATCCCAATCTCGATGGCGCGTGGGAAAAAGGAACACCTAAATCTTTCCGTTCGAGCTCTGATTTTTCTTATTTTATTATGATGATCATTTCTCTCTACGTAGCTTGGTGTCAACAAAACATTTTCATATTCGGAAGAGAAAGTTGGTAATTTAAATTTCGTAAATATATCTCGCCGCAAAGAAAACCGCCTTTGTTTCAGTGACTGCCATCCCAACTCCCGTATCATATCGGTGACACTCTCACCCCCAATTGCACGATAACATGAAACGAGCTGCCCTTCTTTGCACGTTTTCGATGTCCTCCGTCAATCATCCTACCTGGTCAGGACCTATGACACTACCTTGCGGAACGCCAGATGTCACTTCTGTTTTACTCGATGATTTACCGCCTATCACTACGAACCTTTCTGAGAGGAAATCACGAATCCAGTCACACAACTGAGACGATATTCCATATGCACGTAATTTGATTAATAGTCGCTTATGAGGAACGGTATAAAAAGCCTTCTGGAAATCTAGGAATATGGAATCGATCTGAGATCTCTTGCCGACAGCACTCATTACTTCATGGGAATAAAGAGCTAGCTGGATTACACAAGAACGATATTTTCTGAATCCGTGTTGGTTATGTATCAATAAGCCATTTTCTTCAAGGTGATTCATAATGTTCGAGTACAGTATATGCTCCAAAATCCAACTGCAAATTGAGGTCAGCGATATGGGTCTGTAATTCAATGGGTTACTCCTATTTCCATTCTTGAATAGTGGTGTGACGTGTGCTACTTTCCAGTCCTTAGGAACAGACCTTTCGTCAAGTGAATGGTTTTATATGATTGCTAAGAAAGGCGCTATTGTGCCTGCCTACTCTGAAAGTAACCTGATTGGTATACCATCTGGACCGGAACACTTGCCTTTCTTAAGTGATTTGAGTTGTTTCGCAACATCTAAGATATCTGCTTTTATGTCACTCATTCTAACAGCTGTTCTGGTATCGAATTCTGGAATATTTACTTCGGATTCTTTCCTGAAGGAATAACTGAAAACTGTATTTAGTTACTCCGCTTCAGTGGCACCATCATCGGTAACATTTCCATCGCTATCGCACAATGACGATATTGACTGTTTGTTGCCACTGGTGTACTTTGCATACGACCATACTCTCTTTGGGTTTTCTGCCACATTTTGAGACAATGTTTCATTTTGGAAACTATTAAAAGCATCTCCCATTGACGTCCGCACTAAATTTCGAGCTTCCGTGAAACTTAGCCAGTCTTGGGGAATTTGCGTTCTTCCGAATTTGGCATGCTTTTTTCGTTGCTTCTGCAACAGTGTTCTGACGTGTTTTGTGTACCATTGTGGATCTTCCCGTCTCTTATTAACTTATGCGATATGAATCTATTTATTGCTGTCGATACTGTATCTTCGAATTTTAGCCATATCTGGTCTACACTTACATAATTAGCTTGGAAGGAATGGAGACTCTCTCTTAGGAAGGCATCAACCGAATTTTTATCTACTGTTTTAAATAGATATATTTTGCGTTTATTTTTAGTGGTTTTAGTTGATATGGTTTTGAGCCTTGTGTTCACTCATCCCTGTATCCGTCATGACGCTCTCTATTAGATCAGGATTATTTGTGGCTAAGATATCAAATGTGTTTTCGCAACCATTTACAATTCGTATGGGCTCATGAACTGATTGTTAAAAGTAATTCTCAGAGAAAGCATTTTGTACAATTTCGGATATCTTTTCTGTCTACCATCGGATTTGAACATGTATTTTCGCCAACAAATCGAGGGTAGACTGAAGTCTCCACCAATTATAACTGTATAAGTGGGGTACTTATTTGCAATTAGATTCAAGTTTTCTTTGAACCGTACAGCTATTATACCATCTGAGTCGGGAGGGGAGGGGGGGGGGGGTTCGGTAGGAGCCAGTTATTATTTTGGTACGGCTGTTGAGTATAGCCTCTACCCACAGTAATTCGCAGTGACTATCTATTTCAGCTTCACTACAAGATAAACTACTACCAACAGACACAAACACACCACCACCTACTTTGTTTAATCTATCCTTTCTGAACACGGTTTGCGCCTCTGTAAAAATTTCGGCAGAATTTATCTCCGGCTTTAGCCAGCTTTCTGTTGCTATAACGATTTCAGCTTCAGGCTTTCTATCAGCGCTTGAAGCTCTGGTACTTTTTCAACACAGCTACGACAATTTACAACTACAATACCGAATGTTGCTTGGGTTGCTTGGTCGATTCTCGTCGTTTCTTTGCCCTGTACCCTTTGAGACTGGAGCCCTTTTTTATCTTTCCCGAGACTGTCTAACCCAAAAAACCGCCCAGTCCACGCCACACAGCCCCTGCTACCCGTGTAGCCGACTCCTGTGTGTAGTGAACACCTAACCTATTAGCGGAACCTGAAACCCCACCACCCTACGGCGCAAGTCGAGGAATCTGCAGCCTACACGGTCGCAGAATCGTCTAAGACTCTGATTCAGACCCTCCACTAAGCTCTGTACCAAAGGTCGGCAATCGGTCCTGTCGACGATGCTGCAGATTGTGAGCTCTGCCTTCATCTCGCTAGCAAGACTGGCAGTTTTCAGCAACTCAAACAGCCGCCGGAAATCTGGGAGAATCTCTTCTAACCCGTCCCTTCTGATAATTTTATTTTGAGTAAAGCGCTGTTGACAGTTGGCTGTTAATATTTCAAAAACTGATTGTCAGTTATTAAGATCGCTCTAAACGTCTTAAAACATTACTTGTGAACACTTATTACAAGAGAACTCACTCGGCGGAACCACAAGATCCAGCTAAAATGCACCATTAATGACGCGGTCTAACAAACACAGCAATGAACAGCTTAATACAACAGGTTGTTCAGATAATAACTAACGATTCAGAAATGCATTTACAATCAAATAACTGAACCGGTTAACATCTAAATCTAACCACAGCGTCCCTCTTTGTTTAACGGCAACTTGTGCCTTAGTATAATTGTTCTGGATGTATTTACGACCAGGAGCTGATATCACCACGAGGCTTACAGAATATTACTCCCCTTTATGAGCAAGCAGTTCCATGGATCCACGATGCGTCGTAGTGAGTGGTTACTGAGTGGTGCCGATGAAAGCCAGGTAGAAGGGGGCAGCCAGGCCACGCGCGGTCGTCCGACACTAATGTTGCCAAACAACCGACGGGATGTCGGCCTGCTGCTTGTAGTCGATGCTGACCCCGGTGAAGTACTCCGGTATCTTCGCTCTGCGCAGGCCCTCCTTGCGCAGTTCGTGGCTTCGGCCGCTCGGACCTCCCGACCACCTCTTGTCGCGACGCTACCGCCAATCCCCAAACTTGGTGCCCTCCCTCTCGGGCCAGCGAACCCCGTATGTATATCGGCAAGCAAAGACCTTCTAACGGCAGAACCCACAGATACCAACTCTTCCTCATAGATATTGGTAATGGGGCCGCAACACAGATAGTCGATACTAGACCTCAGCCAGTGGCGCCAGACAGAAAAGTCTATTGACTCAATGGCGCCACGGCTCACATATTCAGGAACAGCAACTAGTACAGAATCCACTGGTCTACAAAAGTCCCTTGCAGATTAACACAAATATCATCTCGGAACTCTACAACAAAGGAAACGCGTATAAATACACACTCTCTGGCGTGAAAAAGCAATCATGCACGTTTCAAAAAGTGCATCCTTGTGACAATTGACTGCACTTGAACTTGCTAGTCACCGACTCGTTATTAAACTCGACACAGCTGCCTACGAAATGACAAACCATTGACAGGAAACGCAGCCGTCTTGGTCTGCTTCCACTAAAACTCGAGCGTGACATGACGTATGCCTACAGTTCAATATTCAAAGTATATATATTTAAATCCACAAATTGATACATTAGCAGAGTAAACACTAACATGTAGTTTCACAAAGCTATAACAAGGCTCAAATAGTACAAATCAATATAACAACGAACAAGCTTCCACAAAGAGTCGCTATTAAGCTCATGCACGATCACTGAGTCCCGGTTCAGCTCAGCACAACATAGTAATGTTTAGAAGCTCGCCATTTATGTGAACAGATTTATAGGCGAAGCAGTCTTCACGGATTCGCAACACGACGCTGTATTTGCTCCTTCGTACCATGACTTTCCAGGCCAGCAACATCACGCCGCGTCCTCCAGCGTCACTTATGCCCACCTCTCGCCGGTTCCAGACTTTTAGCCTCGTTGTCTGTCCATACCCGTCAACGTCAACATTGGCGTATGGGCGTGGCGGAATTCACGTGCCCACAGCTGCTCTCAGACATCCTTGCCCGACGTCCTGCAGAAGCCGACTTCTTCCCCACCACTTGTCCAAGACTCTCAAATCGTATGTTGCCTTTGCGCTCGCCCACACATTACACCACCAGAAAGCGTAACTGCCCCGCCAACGATGTTTTGTGGTGCCGCATGGATATGACGTATCCGATGGTAATATCTTATGAGTCGTTAGGCTGCTTCGTATTCCTGTACGGACATCTCCTTCAAGTTTTCACTGGTGTCCCTGGATGGCTGAACACTGTTGAAAGACAGTGTTTCTTTCACTTGTGAAAGGGTTACTGTGTAAGCGCAGCCAGGAGACTTTTTACGGGATGGGAGTGGTGGCAGTTCAGGCCTGCGTTGTTGGCTGCCATTCCTCAAGAACAGAGAACCAGAACCGGACGGCGCGAGGCCGTCCGCTCCGTGCGAAAGCTGGATCACAATAAAGCGTCTGCTTCGTCTGGATTAGGTGCAAACTCCATACCTGTCGCGCCTCCCGCATCGCGTGTTTGCTAAGCTGCCGTGTGGAGTCACCGGTCTGTTCAGCAGAGTCACCGGAAAAGTGACGGGATGTAGGGTTTAGCAGCTTACAGAGCTACTGGATTCAACCGTTTGTCCTGGATGGCAGGTAGGCTTGCACATAAACACGGGTTAAAGCTGCAGTGGAATAACGTTTGTAAAAACTTGGCTGAAGAGTGTGAAATTAATATTTTTAAACTAAATCCCTGTATATACCCAGATTGGCAAGGGCATCTCGCACAGTTCATATCCGGTAACTCCAGTTCTACGAAAAGAACTGGAATGTAGCATTTTACAAATGAACGTGAGACTATATTCTGACAATGTTCACCCATCCAAGGACACCTAAAGAAAATCCCAGAATATGTTCGAGGATCGCCCAGAAAGTAATGCACCATTTCTTCTTTTCTTCCCAACAACAATGCTACGAATGCGAAACTTTAGGTATACATATTACGTGAAGTTAATTGGGGTGCGTGCGCAAATTTTCCCTCCGACAGATAGCGTAGCTACAGCAATGTTTCAAAATGTGATGTATGTGACAAGAGTCGCTGAGCACAGGGGGTGGGGCCATCAGAAGGCGGTTCGGTGGAGCTCCGTGATTTGCAAGCGAGCGGGGTGACTGTTAACGACGTATGGATGCACTCATCCGTGCTCTTGATTGCTTAAATGGATTACTCATACGGTGGAAGACAAATCTCTCAGGAAAAAAAAAATTCTTCCAACTTGCTGTAACGTTTTGAAGCTGAGGGAAAGCCTTATTATCCTGGACTGCGACAGATGACGAAACTTGTGATCACCATTTTGAGATAGAAACAAAACGACAATCGATGAAATGGCGTCATCCTCACACTCGACAAAAGGAAAACTTCAAAGCAACTTCTTGCTTCAGTAAGTCATGATCACCGTGTTTTGGGACTGTAAGGGTGGCGTGCTCACTGGTGTGTTGCCAAGAACCAGCAACATTCATTCTGAAGCATATATGAGTACATTAACCAGATTCAAGAAGCGCTTCCAGCGGTTTTGGCACCATAACAACCCAGATGATTGTCTGATTCAACTTGATAACGCTTAGCCTCATACAAATTTGACGACTTGTAAACACATCACTAAACACGAATGGACAGTGTTGCCGCATCCGTCCTACGACCTGGTTTAGCTTCGTCAGACTCCTACTTATTTGAGCCATTAAAGCATGCCATTCGTGGAAGGTATTTTGAGGATACTACCACATGATTCGCACAACAAAGAAATGGCTTCGTTGTCAGAACAAGGAGTGGTACCGACAGGGTATGCACGCCCTTGTGTGGCACTGGAGGCAAGACAGGAAAAATAGGAAGTGTGAAAGAAACATCATTATTTCATGCTTTCTTGTGTGTAATTTTCATCGTGTTAAAAAAAATGGTTCAGATGTCTTTAAGCACTATGGGACTTAACATCTGAGGTCATCAGTCTCCTAGACTTGGAACTACTTAAACCTAACTAACATAAGGACATCACACACATCCATTCCCGAGGCAAGATTCGAACCTGCGACCGTAGAAGCAGCGCGGTTCCGCACTGAAGCGTCTAGAACCGCGCGACCACGGCGGCCAGCTCATCATGTTCAATAAATAATTATTGAAGAAAGACAAGTAGTGCATTACTTTCTGGGCGATCCTCGTAGAATAAATAGCAGATCTGATCACCGAGTATACATAAACCAACACCCTGGATGATTATCATGGTAATTTTAATGAGCGAACTCAATTCGTTGTACGGAAACACTCCCAAAATATCACCTGCGGCCTGACCTAAACCCTCGACTCTATGCACGTTAAAAACATAAATGGATCGCCGGTGCACTCCACGCGTTGAATTATTTAAAAAGAGGCAAGATCATGAGTCGCCGGACCATACTAGGCGCCTACGCTCAGGTTCTGTGTTTCTTCTATTGAAAACGTACATCTTTATGTCTTGCAGCGGCAAATGAAATTGTGCGAGTTACCCGACTCCACACGTCCACTGTATGCAGTTCCTTTCGCTGTATTCGCGAGGAAACTGTTAGAGATCGACCTGCATTCACTCACAGCAAGAATATCTTGCAGCGAAACAGAATTTCCTCTTTAATTAATTTTCCTACTAGTAATGATCGTGTTCGAACAAAGAATCTAATAAAATTTTAATCGATCTGTTAAATAAAAGTGAAATCTGGTGAATAACGTTGGATAATGGGGAACAAAAATAATTGCTCATTACCGACTTGCGTAAAAATTAATTGTATTTAATGCTGGAATAACTAAAAGAATATATAAAATTTTACTGTATCCAGAATTTACCCAATACTAGCATCACTTGTTACAGAATGACCACCAATACTTACAAAAACAAAGAAACAGAGTTCCCCAGTGGCTCTGGAACAGTGAATTGTGGTTAGGTCTTATACGTAATCAAACTTTATTCAGCACGAATCTACCCAATTTAAAGCTTTCCCGCTGTCTAAACGCTCTACCAATGAAATTCCACCTAATCCGTGGTGAATACTCGAAGCTAACTGGCTTAACCGCACCCACTTGACAGCACAAATGTCGTATTATACGTATATAACGACGCAAAAAAATATAATACAATATTTTACACTGCTCTTGGAAGCCAAGAATATGTAATGCAAGCAAGAACTGAAAGAATGTAACGTACGTAGATACTATTTGCAGTAGCATATTACTATGAAAATTATACGGTGAATGTAGCTTTAGTGCAGTATTCACAATTACTGGAAAATAATTTAAATGATTCTGTTACTACGTTGCGTGTAGAGGATAGCAATGGAGAAGCTATCATTTGGGTTTTGAAACATGTTAAACGAACACAATAAGAAACACAGAGTTTCCTAATAGTTAAAAAGTTCGGCGAAAGAAACTTAGCTTTGAGAAACGGTGAGCAGTTCTCCCCGGTTTGGTGGCCCATAAACATATTAATTGAATATAATTCTTGTTAAATATTCACGCTGTAGGCTTCCCGTTGAAAGTGATGGTTGTTATGAAGGCGTGGTAATCAATGTGTATTATCTACTTGTTGGGTGGTGTTCGACGACGTCTGACAAAATGTAATTCACACTGAACGACGTAATGTTTAATATCGACACTGCTTGTAGGAAGCACTGATAATTGTTGTTGGAACTTCGTAGTTCAGGCTACGTGTTCACTCGGTAAGTTTTTTCTTTTAAGGTCACTGCTTTCACGTTTCTGTATATTTGTTCACGATAAAAGGCACTTTGACACTGATACACAGTTCTAGCGACTTAAGAGCTCAGGCCACCCCTTAACAATTAACTATGCCAAATCCGTCCCAAACAATACTGACCCTGCGCCGATGTGGGACGAATCCACTACAAAAAAAGAAGAAGTAGTAGACACTGGTACATAGTTCGTAGTTTGAGCTGAATACTGAAATTAGTTCACACGGTAAAACTGTCTTTCTATATTCACAGCTCTCCTAATATTCCACATACATCACGTAGGAGTCATATCGACACATTGGAATTCGACATTCTGCGTTGTTTGACGTAAATTGTCTTGTTAAAAGGTGTCTCTCTGCACTATTCCAAAGTCGCATCCTTTATACTACTGCGTGAAAACTTAATCCAGCACGTGCAACACTGGACTCGCATTCGGGAGGACGATGGTTCAATCTCGCGTCCGGCCATCCTGATTTAGGTTTTCCGTGATTTCCCTAAATCGCTCCAGGCAAATGCAGGGATGGTTCCTTTGAAAGGGCACGGCCGACTTTCTTCCCCGTCCTTCCCTAATCCGATGAGACCGATAACCTCGATGTTTGGTCTCTTCCCCCAAACAACCCAAACCTTCCCCTACAACCGCACCGCAGAACGTGTAACGTTTAAATATAATTTATCTAGTGTTTTTCACAATTCACGATGTACTGGTAAATAGACTACATGCCCGCGGCAGCAAATTCTCGACCGCCGGCTTCTCTTGGTTATACCAAAACTCGCTACCTGTCGATAAACGTCTATACCCTAGCTCTTGCGGAATATTACTGCAGTTAAATCTGTGTAAACATTTTCCAGTATAAAAATGTACAATTGATTTTAAGATTAACAAAAAATAATGAAAGAGAAACAATAAATGCAACAAAATAAAACCCATGCAATGTCTCACGGTTACAGAGAAGTCACAAACTGTGATGCATTACAGTATTCACAAATACTATTATACTAATTAAACATACGCTATCCAGTCAAATTAATATGACCACCTACCAAAATCCTGATAACCTACATTTTGCAGCACTGGCCGTTGCGAGGCATGCAGGAAGAGAGTCGATAGCTTTCTGGAACCTACAGACAGAGATGTGGAGCAACGCCGACTCCAGTGCCACGGCCACCTGCGACAGCTTTCTCGACTGAAAATCCATGGTTCGAACAGCCCGATCACGGTGGTCCCACAGATTCTCCATTGGGTTCCCATCCGCCAAGTTTAGTGGCCACGGGAATAACTCATCGTGCTCCTCTTCGAACCACGCACGTGCACTGTGAACTGTGTGACACGTTGCACTGTCCTGACATAGTGCCGAGGCAAAAACAAACTGCATTTAGCGGTGAAAATGGTCCTCAAGGATAGATCCATATCTGTGTTGATCTATTGTTCCTTCCAGAATGACGAGATCATCCAGAGAATGTCACTAAAACATCCTCCATACTATAACGTTCACTCATCTGTCCTGGGCCGGTAGAGGCCAGTCATCATCTGGACGATTTAGCCTGTAAATCGATTCATCTCACATGGCGTTCTCTCGCCACTCAGAGGACGTCTAGTTATTTCCGAGCTATTTCTAGCCTTCGTCAATGAACAGCAGTCAACAAGGCTGAACGGTCGATGAGGAGACACTGTTGGTAGCCCCATGGTTCATCTGGGCGGTCAGCTGCTCAACAGTTGCACGTCTACTCGCTTGTACACATCTCCGACCCGACGTACACCCCTGTCAGCTATGGCCCATGGTGTATCACCGTAGCCTCGGCGTCGATTTTGCATAGAGCCATTTTGCCATGCACTTTAATCACAGCGGCACGCGAACAGCTTACAGACTTATCCTTTTCGGAAACGCTTCACTCTTGGCCAGAAAGACAATGATCATGCTCTTTTGGACGACAGATAAATCGTCCTGTGTGCGCATTACGACTGCTCTGTTTATCGGGTCCAGCCATCGTATTTTGCGTTCCCTCCAGTGCCAGTGCTGCCAACTACCGTCTGTGAATGGTTATTCCACGTTGACATCGAAAGCAGGAGGTATTCGCATTACTATGACTGGACTGTGTATGTAGATATTTAGATTTATGTTGTTATCTTTACAACCTGCCAGTTTTTAGGCGGTTATCATTGAGAGGCGTGACGTTCGTCTCCCGATCCTACGTGTTACATTCTTTTACTACCAGTGTTGTTGCACTATGTTACATGAATACGAATCCTGCACCATTTCTTGCAGACTTCAGAATTTCACTGCCTTGGTTATTGTGGCCGATTCTTGCTGGCCTTAAGGTTTCATGTTTTGCCTCTTTTACAATGAACCTTCTCTCTGTTTTAGTTGTTTGGACAATACGCATCGACACACCAAGGAAACGGACAACTTCATTCATGGTGTGGTCAGGACACGTCCAAACGGAATAGCTTTTTCCTGTCATTCTGCCGCGCTTTTTCGTTGCTCCGTAATACTGATTCTATACACTCAATGGTCGCATGCGGAGCACTTCACTGCCATAGCTCATGTCAGTGATGGAGGGCCACAAGAGCACCCGTCACGAGCTCTCCGCCATCTACACAGTGATCATAAACTCCCATCACCAACATGTCAACATGTTCAAAGATGGTTGCGTTCTATTAATGTGCTAGGCAGAGTACACCTTTGATGCAATGTGACTTTATCATTTATGCCACAGTGGTTACGCGTACACTATCGTTTTTGGCCCAGATTAGTGCTGGCCCAGTCGCGAGTGCAAAAGCTCGATTGGATTATACGTTTGCTATCATTCGCCTTAAGTTGGCAGCGGCTGCTCTTTTGGTGCTGCCGTGAGCTTTGGCGAGGATTCTTCTAGCGGAAAGCTGTGGAGCTAGCGAACAGCCGGCCCTTGACGCGAAACAGTGGAAAGATGCCCCATGGCTGTGACTTGGGCATCAGCCAGTGTTTATCTGTCGAGTTGCTCACAGAGTCTGAAAGATGTGTAGATGGAGCCATGGTAATGCTGATAACCGAGTGTGCAAGGTGCAAGCGGATAACCTCATTCTCACTCGGCCCCTGTGTATCCTCGTGCCCGACATCATTTACTGACACGATGATTTCTTGGAAGAGCAGACTCATTTGTTGTTGAATTTAGTTGCCCCTTTGGAACGAAGTGTGACCTGTTACACTCTGCAGTATGGTGGCCGCAGATGAGATGATCATTAGTGAAAGCTATTGACTCAAACTGCTGGATGCATAGTTTGGCAGTGTGCTGTGTATATTTTATTGTGGTTTTAGTTATTAGTTTCTGATGACCATTTTGCTCTCTGCTTAAGTTCTAAGTTTTTGGACACTGATCTTACCGTGAACTGTAAGTTTCTTGTTTATCTCATTGTGACCAGCTGTGTACTACCACTGCTTCACGCTTGTTGGTCAGTAGTACGTAAGCTGTTTGCTATACATCACTTGTCTCCTGTGGTGCAGCGACAGAGTTATTGAGTTTGCTGTGAAGTTTAGCTTAGTAAAATCCGTGAAATTGAAGTCTTCCAGTAGGTCACTGCTATTAAATGTTCTTAAGGAGTTCATTCCTACAGTTAAGATCACAAGTCTTGTATTTTTCTTGTTGCTTGATTTTTTTAAAGTTCTTTGTTTTAAAGATTTTTACTATCTGGAGCGAAACTTAAAGGTTTCATTATTTACGGTCTTGCTGCTCAGTTGTTAAAAGGAATCCTTAGAATTTCAGTGCCATGTTATTGTGGCCGATTCTCACTGACCGTAAGATTTCATGTTTTGCCTCTTTTACAATGAACCTCGTGTCTGTTTTAGTTGTGCCTTAACTGTCCAAATGGCCAATCTGAGGATCCGGTCCCTGTAGGTCGGAACTTAATCACTGTAAAATTAAATTTAAACTTTTCTTTCTGTTATGAAATGCTAAATTTGGTAATGAGATACTGCCCTCTTTGTTCATTGATTCACTTGTACTGCGTGTATTTAATATTCTCAACGACCAATGAAGAAACTCTTTATTTTGCGAAATGTTTTCGTGGCTTAAATGCTTACCACTCGCCTAAAGCCTCGCTCCAAACTAGTTTTCATAACAGACTATGATCCTACTCCGCGTACGATGTAAAATTCTCTTCTACGCTGCTTGCGTGATGGCAGTAAACGCACGTCGAACGGCATCCTTAAGTTCGTCAACTGCCTCGTAACGTGTGCCAGATACCGTGTGTTTAATGAACCCCCATAATGCGTTGTTGCAAGATAACTGATCAAGACTTCGGGGTGGCCACTGTAAGAGTGCATGCAAATGCACAGAACCACGTCCGATCCAATTATCAGGATACAGCTCGTGGAGATATTCTCTAACGGCAATAGCATAATGGGCTGATGCTCCGTTCTGTTCGGACTACAGACAACCAAGCAGTTCCCGACCTTGCTGATGTGGAATAAACCAATCACTTAACATGGTGCGTTACGCAGTCTAATTCATAGCACCGTCGAAGAAATATAAACATACCAAGTGGGTTGCCGACAATGTAGCCTAGGTCGTGTCATGAGGTAGGTTGTATTCAAGTTCTTCACAAAAATGTGAGTTTGCTTTACTCCACAAATAAATGTTTCTCGCTTTTGCATTGCGGTATGTTGAACAGTCGCTCGGAAATACTTTTCCCCTTGAAAGAAGAGTTGTAAAGACGTAGAGCGTTCGCCCAAAAGCCTGCTGATGTTTTGCTTGTCGTTTATTAACGAAGGTTTAAATGCCTTTAACTTTAAATCATTCTTCATATGTTCCTGTGACAGCTTTCAAACGGACATTTTTGGCGAAACTTCGACAAACGCTGCAGACCCCACACACGGTTTCCAGTCGTGTTGGTAGTCGTACTGAGCGTGGATTATCTTTTACGTAACCAGTTGCAAATAACTTTATCTCACATCGTAAAGTAGCTGGTTTTGTCGGGGAAGGTTTCTGAAAGCTTACAGTGAAATCATGCTGAGTATCTCTCACTAATTTTCCTGTGTGGATTTAGATGTATGTCAGCACCTGTGACAATAAGAAGCAACAACTCATTAACATCTTTGTAACACATAGCGACATAGCGGGTACAGGAGTTTTGTGATAACTCTGTATAGTGTTCCAAAGCGACCAGCGTGCTGTTTTAAGGGAGTGATTATTATCTCATTCGGTGAGCTTAGGTGATGATACTTTTCCCACGGATTGACAATAACAGTGTTTTCAATTAATTATGCGAGATGTAGAACAGACAATGAGACAGTTTCCAGGTAAAATTCGTCGCACAATGACGAAACGCAGAGGTCCGCCCTTTTGCTAACGCTTGACGGAAATATTCTCCTATGACGCTTGGCCAGCCAGCCTGCGTTGTGACTAATGGGCTGCGTCGCGAGCGCTGACGGCCCCAGGCCATTAAAAGCACCTATCTGCGGATGAGGACGTCGCACCACCTGCGAATTCCCGTCGTCCTTGACGATCTTACCGATGCATGCCGTTACGTAGGAGGTGATGAGTTACACCAAATAATCGGCACATTTCAAGAACGAAAGTACCGTAAAATTGAAGATGCAATATTTGAAATCCATATATGAAAAATTAAAAAGCTAATTCATTTTGAATTGACGAAATAGTTTCTTCACTTTTACAAAACAAAAGCAGTTCTTACTTGAGATAGAACAACATTCAAGAATTATTGTTTATTTCCCTTAACACGACTTCGATATCAGAAACAACATTTTCTTCAGAGAAGTTCCTTTCTGATTTCTGCTTTATTCTGCTCTACAATATGAAGGATGAGCGTTACGGTCCTTTGCCCGTCGCTACAGTACGGATAGAAAGATACAAAACTATTAAAACAACTAAAAATTCTTTTTATAGCGCTTTCTGTGATTGACGCATGCCCCTCCGTTACCCAGATGGTACGTTTGTGCACAGTTTCAAGGAAGCACACCAGTAGGCCTACCCATAGACATGTGCACGCTGTGTTGCACCGCCGAAAGCACAAGAATTCTAGGAGGGCGTGCTGAAAAATAACGGCTCTGAATTCTTTATGTGAAAACTCTTAAAGCTTTTTAAATAAAACAACAGTAGCATTCTGCAACTTTATTTTTCGTGTCTACATATTTGCAGCCCTCTTCCGTTAGAGGGCTCTGATTTGTAGTCTACAGCATGGTGGTGTGTAATGTACCTTTATTGGTGCCTATGAAACAGTGGGCAGAAAGCGAGTGTTGAATTCTAAGGGTTCGTTCACACATGGAGCACCCTCTTCTTCAGCAAGACAATACCACGTACACACAAACGCTGCGATATTTACAGCAAAAAGCGCCTTGGGTTCACTGTCATCGATCATCCACTATACAGTCCCAGTTGGGCCCCATCCGATTTTCATCTGTTTTCAGAACTTCAAGTACGCCTTCGAGGACTCAACTTCGATAGAGACGAAGCGCTGTGAGAAGAGGTGACATCGCCGCTCCGTCAACAAAGTCAAACGTTCTATGGTGACGGCTTCAGCAAACTGGTCTCTCGTTGGAAGAAATGTGTTTGTCGCCAGGGTGACTACATTCGGAAATAAATAAGTAGACATAAAGAATAAAGGTGTAGAATGTTAGTAACGTTTGTTTAATTGAAAAAGTTTTAAGAGTTTTCACTTAAAAATTCCGATGCATTACTTTTCTGCACACCCTCTGCCAACTTCGGTTGAAAAAATGCATGATCTTCGAGGGTAAGTCAATTATTATCCGCAATTTTGTTATATTTTTGTTTATTTTGGTACTACTGTCGTTTTACGTTTATTTGTTGTTATATATTTGCAATTTTCAAGCTGCTTGGTTAGTTTCGTTTTCACTACCGTGCTGTCAATCATGGCTGCTGTCTATTTGCACCGAAAAAGAACAAAGTTCAGTGATCCGTTTTTTGTGGTAGGAAGGCGTATCAGGGGCCGAAATTCATCGACTACTTTCGGTACAGTACGGGAACAGTGTTTTGCCACAACGCAGTGTCTACGAATAGATTGAGAAATTCCGAAATGGTGGCCGAAGTGTTACACACGATGAAGGAGCCGGACGACTGTTTACCGCCACAAATGAAGAAACCATTGAGCGTTCAAGTGAAATGATTCTCTTAGACAGACGATTAACTATTGACGAAGTGGCACATCATCTGCAAATTAGTCACGGTTCTGCCTACGAAATCATTCACAACACACTTGGGTTTCATTAAATTTGTGCAAGATGGGTCCCAAAACAACTCAACACATTTGCATAAACAAACGCGCTTGGGCATCTATAAACACATTTGGTTTGCTATGGTAACGAAGGGGACAACTTCTTATACAGGATCATTAGTGGTCACGGAACATGGATCCATCATTACGAGCCGGAGAGTAAACGGCAGAGTATGGAATGGAAACATCCAAATTCGCCGTGCAAGAAAAAGTTCAAGACCCAACCGTCCGCAGGAAAACTGATGCTTACGGTTTTTTGGGACGCATAAGGTCCAGTACTGGAACATTATGAGGAAAGGAGCACAACAATATACATTGTACATTACAGTGAGATTCTTACTGCCAGGCTAAAGCCTGCAATTCGAAGCAAACATCGAGCATTGCTGTCAAAAGGTGTTGTGTTGTTGCACGACAATGCCCGTCCACATACTGCTGCCCACACTGCTTAAACACTCCAGAAACTCAAATCTGAATTACTGGATCACCCTCCATATAGCCTCGATCTAGCCCCTTCTGACTATCACTTGTCTGGTCTACTCAAACAGGCATTAAGGGGCCGTCAATTTGTCTCGGACGCAGCAGTGAAAGAAGCGGTACATTCCTGGCTTGCAGCTCAACCGAGAACCATCTTTTATGAGGGCATCAGCAAGCTTGTACAACGATGGACGAAGTGCGGTGAAACGCAAGGAGACTATGTCGAAAAATGATGTTCTTGTAAGTTTCCTATTTGATTACAATAAAATTTTATAAGTACTTTCCGGATAATAACTGACTTACCCTCGTATTATGAGCTTCGTGGAATATTCCCGCTTCAGCTCCTATAGTTTCATAAAGTTCCGATAGGTAGCGGTGCTGTACGTGGCCTTCAAAATGGCGTCGGTAACAGAAACGCCTTCCGAGCAGAGAGCTGTCATTGAGTTTCTTTTGACGGAAAAACAGTCGGATACAGTCAAACACCTCGCTGCACGGCGTTAGTCTGTCTCCCGTTGAACGGAGATTATGATGGAAAATAGGGTATTTTTAGTCAAAGAGTAACCAAACTATTTTCAGAAAAAAAGTGATACCTTGCTCGTTGAACGTCTCTCGTATTGTACGTACATTGAACAAGAGGGCTCGCAGATCTTCCAATACAAACACTGTCAAAGCGGAACTTCATAAGCGGTATACCACCTCCAGATTTAACAAAGCCAGTAAGTCGTCAACAAAATCAGTTCCCGAAAGGACAGGAGCAAAAGGTGCAACAACTGGACATCGCTCCTTTGTCATACGTGAAAGGAGTAATGAAACGCGTGTGACAATTTTTTTCGCCGAGTGGGCATTAAACCACTCGCTCGTGTCAAAAAGAAAATGAGGTATCTGCTGCGGTCAAATAAAGACGTTGTCGGGATGCAGCACACGCTTCGATTTTATGAGTTCAGCTGAGATTTCGGAGTAATGTATATCGGAGAGAGGGAGACCTAACAGAACACTGGCTTAAAGAGCACTGGCGTCACATTCGGCTAGGACAATATCATTAACCCACGGTGGTAGAATATCAAAATTACTGTGGGAAATAGATACAGCTCGAGGAGACTATTCAGCCACTTACCTTCCGTAGGTCGGTATAAGAAAAAAAAAAATAGTTCAAATGGCTCTGAGCACTATGGGACTTAACATCTATGGTCATCAGTCCCCTAGAACTTAGAACTACTTAAACCTAACTAACCTAAGGACATCACACAACACCCAGTCATCACGAGGAAGAGAAAATCCCTGACCCCGCCGGGAATCGAACCCGGGAACCCGGGCGCGGGAAGCGAGAACGCTTCCACACGTCGGTATAAGAGGCAGCCGAGACAAACGCTCCATGAACACAAACCACGTTGCTGGGTATGGGCTTTCATAGTCTTGGCTGCTAGCACCTCGCACTGGAGGCACGTAACCTCCTAACCATCCTGACCTCCACAGCGGAACAGCACCGTGTCACGACAAACAGCTCCCTACTGATTCCTCAACGTGAGCCACTCGAACTCCGTCTTAAACTACAATCAGTGAATAATATCTGCTCCCTTCTCCTCTACTTCTGACAGGCAGTCAGAAGACAAAATTTATTTGTGTCCATTTTAAGCAACTACAGGTACAATAATGAAGACAGTGTGTAAAAGTTGTGTTGCATAACCTGTATCTAAAAAAACAATAGGAAACTGAAATAACAGTAAAGTTACAAAAAGCGTTGCCTCGGCAATATTCCATGCCCTCATGAAGACCATATGCAACAACAACCCAAACGTTGGTACATTTTACGATATAACACTGTTTACAAACCAGAAGAATTTTGTTACAGTGAAGTTATCATTAGCTACAGTGCACGGGGCAATCAGTGTTACTGTGGACACTTCAGTGACAGGATTGTTTTCATCAGAGTCGACAGCAAATCAACATCGACAAAGGTGGTTCAGGTACACATGCCGACATCGCAAGCTGAGTATATGAGGATGTTGAACAGGTAATACAGTATATAAAGGGCGATGAAAATCTGATCGCCTTGAGGGACTGGAATACGCTTGCAGGAGGAGGAGTAGAAAAAAGGGTTATTGCAGAATGGGCTTGGTACCAGGAATGAGAGAGGAGAACGACTAATTGAGTTGCGTAATACATTTCAGCTAGTAATAACCACTGCATTAAAGACACATAATTTGTATCCACAGGACACGTGGCCTGTAACTGAGAAAGCATCACGATGATCTCTCCATTGGCAAAATATTCCAAAATAGTCCCTAATTCGGATCTCCGGGAGTGGACTGCCAAAGGGGAGGCGCCCATGAGAAAAAGATTGAATAACCAACGAAAGGACAACGTTCTACGAGTCTGGACGTGGAACGTCAGAAGCTTGAACGCGGTAGGGAAGCTAGAAAATCTGAAAAGGAAAATGCAAAGGTTCAATATAGATATAGTAGGTGTCAGCGAAGTGAAATAGAAAGATGACAAGAAATTCTGGTCATATGAATATAGGGTAATATCAACAGCAGCAGAAAATGGTATAACTATGATAGGATTCGTTATGAATAGGAAGGCAGGACAGGCAGCATGCTACTGTGAACAGTTCAGTGAGGAATGAATTAAATAGGACGAAATGAGTGCATGAAAAATGTGAAGATATCTAAAAAGGAATTATTGTCAGAAGGACTGAATCAGCATATAGGAAAGTGAAAACAACTCAACATGAAATGAAAAGCAAGGGTGATAACATTAAGAGTGGCACGGGTATTCCACTGTTAAATGCAGAAGAGAGAGTGAGCGTATAGATGTAAAGACTTCTATGAGGGGCAAAAATTGTGTGATGTGATAAGAGAAGATACAGGAGTCGATACGGTAGAGAAAAGGGTTACAGTATTAGAATTTACACACATCAAAAAAAGTTTTCCATCACCTCGATTCCGAGAGCTCGAGAAACTGTACAGAAAATTGGAATAGAGATCAACACAAACATCATTTCCGCCCTTTTTATTGCTCATAAAAACCACACATTGCATGTTGTACCACCATACAGTGAGACCTTCAGAGGTCGTGGTCCAGATTGGTGTACACACTGGTACCTCTAATACCCAGTAGCACGTCCTCTTGCTTTGATGCATGCCTGTATTCGTCGAGGCATACTATCCATAAATTCATCAAGGCATTGTTGGTCCAGATTGTTCCATTCCTCAACTGCAATTCGGCGTAGATCTCTAAGAGTGGTTGGTGGGTCACGACGTCCATAAACAGCCCTTTTCAATCCATCCCAGGCATGTTTGATAGGGTTCATGTCTGGAGAACATGCTGGCCACTCTAGTCGAGCGATGTCGTTATCCTGAAAGAAGTCATTCAAATATGTGCACAAAGGAATTCCTCGCCAATATGCTGCCGATACGGTTGAACCGTCGGTCGGAGGATGGCATTCACGTATCGTACAGCCGTGACAGCGCCTTCCACGAACACCAGCGGTGTACGTCGGCCCCACATAATGCCGTCCCAAAACAGCAGAGAACCTCCACCTTTCCGCACTCGCTGGACAGTGTGTCTAATGCGTTCAGCCTGACTGGGTTGCTTCTAAACACGTCTCCGACGATTGTCTGGTTGAAGGCATATGGGACACTCATCGATACAGAGAATGTGATGCCAATCCTGAGCGGTCCTCTTGGCATGTCGTTGGGTCCATCTGCACCGCGCTGCACCGTGTCGTGGCTGCAAAGATGGGCCTCGCCATCTACATCAAGAATGAAGATGCGCATCATGCAGCCTATTGACCACAGTTTGAGTCGTAACACGACGTCCTGTGACTGCAGGAAAAACATTATTCGACATGGTGACGTTGCTGTCAGGGTTGCTCCGAGCCATAATCGATAGGTAGCCGTCATCCACTGCAGTAGTAGCCCTTGGGCAGCCTGAGCGAGTCATGACATCGACAGTTCCTGTCTCTCTGTATCTCCTCCATGTCTGAGCAGCATCGCTTTCGTTCACTCCGAGACGTCTGGACACTTACCTTGTTGAGAGCCCTTTCTGGCGCAATGTAACAATGCGGACGAGATCGAACCGCGGAATTGGCCGTCTAGGCATTGGTTGAACTACAGACAATACGAGCTGTATACCTCCTTCCTAGTGGAATAACTGGAACTGATCGGCTGTCGGACCCCCTCTGTCTAATAGGCGTGGTTGTTTACATCTTTGGGCGGGTTTAGTGACAAGTCTGAACAGTCAATGTGAGTGAGTCTGGAGGTCTGGGAAAACTTTTTTTGATGTTTGTATAAGAGCTTTGGAAGGCTTAAGGTCGAATAAGGCAGAGAGGATAGATAACATTCCATCAGGATTTCTAAAATCATTGGGGGAATGGCAACAAAACGACTATTCACCCTGGTGTGTAGAATGAATGAGTCTGACGATATAGCATGTGACTTCTTGAAAAAAATCATCCACATTTCCGAAGACTGCAAGAGTTGACAAGTGCGAGAACAATCGCGCAGTCAGCTTAACAGCTCATTCATCCAATAAGGATAATATACAGAAGAGTGGAAAAGAAAATTGAGGATCTGTTAAATGACTATTAGTTTCGCTCTAGGCAATTCCGACATTGCGATTGATAATGGAAGCAAGGCGTATAGGATTTGTCAACCTGGAAAAAGCGTTCGACAGTTTCGAATGATGCAACATGTTCGAAATTCTGAGAGGGTAAGATACACGGAGATACGAGGTTGGTTGGTTGGTTGTTTTGGGGAAGGAGACCAAACAGCGTGGTCATAGGTCTCATCGGATTAGGGAAGGATGGGGAAGGAAGTCGGCCGTGCGCTTTCAGAGGAACCATCCCAGCATTTGCCTGGAGTGATTTAGGGAAATCACGGAAAACCTAAATCAGGATGGCCGGACGCGGGCTTGAACCGTCGTCCTCCCGAATGCGAGTCCAGTGTCTAACCACTGCGCCACCTCGCTCGGTGATACGAGGTAATATACAAGATGTACAAGAGCCAAGATGGAGTAATATGAGTGGATGACCAAAAACGAAGTGCTCGGATAAGGAAGGGTGTGCCGCGCGGGATTATCCGAGCCGTCTGAGGCGCTGCAGTCATGGACTGTGCGGTTGGTCCTGGCGGAGGTTCGAGTACCCCTCGGGCATGGGTGTGTGTGTTTGTCCTTAGGATAATTTAGGTTAAGTAGTGTGTAAGGTTAGGGATGGATGACCTTAGCAGTTAAGTCCCATAAGATTTCACACACATTTGAACATTTAAGGAAGGGTGTACGACAGGCACGTTCTTTTCCTCCACCAAAGAAGCAATGACAGAAATAAAAGAAAGGTTCAGAAGTGGAATTAAAATTCAAGATGAAAGGATATCGATGACGTTATTCGCTGATGACGTTGCTATCCTCAGTGAAAGTGAATGGAATGAACAGTGTAATGAGTACAGAATATGGACAGAGAGTAAATCTAAGAAAGACGAAAGTAATGAGAAATAGCAGAAATGAGACAGCGAGAAACTCAACATCAGGATTGATGTTCACGAAGCAGATGAAGTTGAGAAATTCTGCTACCTAGGGAGCAAAATAACCAGTGAAAGATGGAGTAAGGAGGACACCAAAAGCAGAACAGCACTGCAAATAGGGCTTTAATTTGAGGAAGAAATTTCTGAGAATGTACGTTTGCAACACAGAATTGTATGCTGGTAACACACGGACTTTTGGAAAACCGGAACGGAAGAGAATCGAAGCATTTGAGATGTGGTGCAACAGACGAGTGTTGAAAACTAGGTGGACTGATGAGGTAAAGAATGAGGTGGTCCTGCGGAGAATCGGAGGGGGAAGGAATATGTGGAAAACACAGCCGAAAGAAAGGGACAGGATGATAGGATATCTGTTAACACATCAGGGAATAACTTCCACGGTTGCAGAGGGTTAAAAATGTAGAAGAAGACGGAGATTGGAATAGAACCAGCAAACAACTGAAGATGTGGCTTGTAAGTGCTAGTCTGAGATTAAGAGGTTGGCGCAGGAAAGAAATTCATGGCAGGCCGCATCAGTCCAGTCAGAAGACAGAAAAACCGACGACGAGGTAGAAAACGACTCAGCACATTGTTGTCTATACAAATTTTGTTTTAAATTATGTATAAGGGGAAACAATATACACAGACGAAAGAAACTGTCGGTTTACTCACTCTGATAACGTAATTCAGACTCACTGAGTACGAGAAAGAAAACGAAATCTCACATTTTCACTGCATTTTCTCTCGGAGTCAATTTTAATAGAAAATTCAGCCTATGTCCGTATAAATGTATATTTGTGTATCACGCAAAAATTTTAAGGAAATCGGTCAAGCACTTTTCAAGATATTCAGAATTTTGGTAACAATGGTTTCCGTTTAAGGTACATCATATATCGTATAAAAATCTGACGTAAATTAGTCAAGAACTTTTCGAAAGCTTTGATGACTAAGTTCCCACATTATTCCTTCATTTAGCGTACACACTGACACAGGGTTGTCAGAAAATGTCTGAAACGCTTGTTGGAATGTTCTAGTGATACATTAATGCTGAGAAAAAATTGGGTACGTCGCGCCGTTTCTGAGTCATTTAGCATTGAAGTTAGCCAATCTGGTGACCGTGCGTGCAAATTCAAGTTTCAGCTAACCAAACAAAGCACTCGTTGGACATCACCGCCCCTAGCATATTGCCTGAACGTGACCGCGCTAACTTCAACGCTAAATGACTCGGCAACGGCGCGACGTATCGAATTTTTTTCTTAACATTTATGACCGAGTACAATCTGCCGTGCGACATCCGTACAAGCGTTACAGATTTTTCTGACCACCCAGAAAGACATATTGCTGATACTCACCGACTGTTAATTATGGTATCGTGTGAAAACCTAAAGTAATCGGTCAAGTACTTTTCGAGATATTGGGTAACCACGCTAATCTTTACATACGAGTAATATGTAGATTAATTTTATGTAGCTCAGTGACCCAGTGTAAGACTTTCAATTGGACGCCACTTCGCCACCTTGCTGTCCCTCATCCAGCCCAGTTTAACGCGGAATCCGAACCAAATGTCGTTACTGCCGAGTCTTCACGTCATTGCCTGGTGAATGTAAAATTAAACACCCACTGCATAACAACTGTTTGTGACCATATATAACAAATGGGGCACAAAGAATGGAGACCAGACACCTTAAATAAGGCTAAACTTACTGTGGAACAAATATCGCAAACAAAGTACGTTACCATTAGACATCTTCTGATAAGCATTTTAGAACCAAATCTGTTCCTTATATAATGTGATTTATTATTATCAAGTACAATACTTTTTGTGGTAGTCATCCCAAAACTGCCTCAGTGAAATTTATAAGATCTTATATTTAAAATTTCTTGCCGTAACTTCCCGACCACACGATTTTATATCTTATTATTTCCCTAGACCGAGCCTCAGTCATCTGTTCCGTAGGACGAAATGAAGATATTATGGAAACAGAATAAATAATCTAGGCGAATTCTGATGCACGATTCATTGAATTAAGAATCTTCTTCAAAAATAAAACCACAGCTACGTAATATAGCTGCACAATAATATAAATATTCGTAACTAGCGAGTGTAACTCACTAATACGTACAACATGAACAACACAACAAAACGAATCAAGGCTAACATGTGGTCTTCTAGGCCAATATTTTTTCGTACAGCCAGTTACTTGCACTACAGACCGCCTTCAAGTGGACAGATACAAGTGTACGCACAGTCACTGCAGTGCCGAGTTCACCTCTCGCTATCATTCTTCTGCGTTAACTAAAATACACTGTCTGAACAAAAGTATCCGGAAATGCCTATGCAATGCGGAAATGACCACTAGCTGTCACGAAAGGCGAACCCCTCCCCCCCCCCCCCACCCCATCCGCCCCCTTCTATCCCACCAGTATAATAGGAGACGGTGAGTATTGTGTCGTTAGTAGAGAAGCAATGACAGCACTCAGTGACATAGAACGTGGTGTAGTCACTGGATGTTACCTAATGAAGCCATAGGGACATTTCAGTCCTTCTGAAGATTCCGGAGGCGACTGCTGGTAACGTGATTGTGAACTGGAAACGTGCGGCGACAACCACAGTTAAACCAGCAGAGAGGCCATCAAGCATTGCGAAGGGTACATATTGGCCACAGCATCTTCGTAGATGATTGTTACACTGTCTGTGTAGTTATGAGTTACATTTTTTTCATACAACTTATCAAGCCAATGGCAGCACTGCATTTTCCGCATTTGTCACTAGTATATCCAGCTACTGAGGCAGGAGCTGTGGTAGCATTGTGAAGCCTTTTCTGCCTTAATCTGTCTAACACGCCTTCCTCATGTTTCGACAACCAGATGATATATCATTAGGCCATTCTAGTCTCATGCTAGCCCGTGCCTCCCACCTGTTGGTGTTGACGCCAAAGCTCTCCATATCTCGTTTACAGGAGTCCTTGAACCTCAATACAGGACGTCCTACGGGTCTTTTGCCTGTAGAAATCTCTTCAAGCATCACCTCACGTGGTAATGTCTCAAGATCCATAACTCTTTGTCTTATTCTTCAGAAGATTGAAACTGAAAAGCCTTCCATCTTTCCTAGTATGCAGTTGTACCCTAACATTGCAATTCTCAAAAGCCCCTTGGAGCAGAGCCGAGAAGAAAATTCCGAAAGGTGAAGGTGACAACATACAGCCTTTTCTTACGCCACAGTTGATATTCAATTGTTTACATGTACTACCATCGAAGATTACATAGCAATGCGTATTGTCACGGAAAGATCTTACTAAGGACAACGAATTTGGTGGACATCCAGTTTATTTCAATATGCTGTAGACTCTCCCCATACTGATGGTGTCAAATGCCTTGTTGAGGTCGACAACAGACGCATATAATGGCACTTTATTTTCGTGGCACATTTTTTGTACCTGGCGTAAAGTGGGTATCATGTCACTTGTGGGTCTGCCAGCTCGAAATCCGCACTTTGACTCAGGGTGGATTCGAGTAGCCAAAGTTTCCAGTCTTTTCAACATTATCTTAGCGTACACCTTTCCAGCAATGCTCAAGAGAGATATTCCTTTATAGTTGTTACAATCATCTCTATTTCCTTCGTAGTTTGTTGCTATATTTGCATCTCACATGTCTGAAAGTATTGTGCCTTTTTCCCAGCACAACAGTAGGATTTGATACAATATCGGCGAAACAAGTCAAGTTTGATGCTTTCAGTCGGTAGGTTATCACGGCCTGTACTCATGCCTAGCTTTAGACTTTAAAGTGCGAGTTTTAATTCGTCGAGAGGACGAGGATCATCAAGCTCAGACATAACACGATAAGTTGGCAAAGTACCCGAAGCTTCTGAGGAAATGTTGACTTCTTCTGAGTATAGATTAGTACAGTGCTCCATCCATCTATCTAGCCGCTGGTTTTTATCGTTGACTGGGTCACCATTAACATCTTTTATTGCAGTGTAATTCCTGCTTGTTGGTCGAATGGCGGTTTTGATACCTTGATTCATGCCACAGTAGTCTCCTTTGTCTCGGCAGATCTGAATAGATTTGCAAAGTCTAGTCCAATATCTATTTACACAGTGGTGAGAAACTCACTGCAGATATGCTTTGCAGGCCTTGTAATCGGCTGTTGCTCGTTGGTCTTTAGGATTATTTATAACCGGCATATGACCATTACGTTATGTCATGCTATGCATTACTGAAGAAAAAATATAGGAGGTCCATTTAAAAAAACATAAGTTTGTGTTAAAAAACACATATGCTTTCGTTTTAGAATGTTTCCAAATATGTACATTCATGGGCCCCAGCCCTACATTGATACCAGTGAAAGTCGTTTTCCAATAGCTGTTATTGTTCCAGAGATATTTTGGTTGGACAAGATAGCTGGGACACCCTATATATATATATATATATATATATATATATATACAGGGTGTCCTAGCTATCTTGTGATTTATATATACAGGGTGTCCTAGCTATCTTGTGATTTATGCCCATATATATATATATATATATATATATATATATACTCCTGGAAATGGAGAAAAGAACACATTGACACCGGTGTGTCAGACCCACCATACTTGCTCCGGACACTGCGAGAGGGCTGTACAAGCAATGATCACACGCACGGCACAGCGGACACACCAGGAACCGCGGTGTTGGCCGTCGAATGGCGCTAACTGCGTAGCATTTGTGCACCGCCGCCGTCAGTGTCAGCCAGTTTGCCATGGCATACGGAGCTCCATCGCAGTCTTTAACACTGGTAGCATGCCGCGACAGTGTGGACGTGAACCGTATGTGCAGTTGACGGACTTTGAGCGAGGGCGTATAGCGGGCATGCGGGAGACCGGGTGGACGTACCGCCGAATTGCTCAACACGTGGGGCGTGAGGTCTCCACAGTACATCGATGTTGTCGCCAGTGGTCGGCGGAAGGTGCACGTACCCGTCGACCTGGGACCGGATCGCAGCGACGCACGGATGCACGCCAAGACCGTAGGATCCTACGCAGTGCCGTAGGGGACCGCACCGCCACTTCCCAGCAAATTAGGGACACTGTTGCTCCTGGGGTATCGGCTAGGACCATTCGCAACCGTCTCCATGAAGCTGGGCTACGGTCCCGCACACCGTTAGGCCGTCTTCCGCTCACGCCCCAACATCGTGCAGCCCGCCTCCAGTGGTGTCGCGGCAGGCGTGAATGGAGGGACGAATGGAGACATGTCGTCTTCAGCGATGAGAGTCGCTTCTCCCTTGGTGCCAATGATGGTCGTATGCGTGTTTGGCGCCGTGCAGGTGAGCGCCACAATCAGGACTGCATACGACCGAGGCACACAGGGCCAACACCCGGCATCATGGTGTGGGGAGCGATCTCCTGCACTGGCCGTACACCACTGGTGATCGTCGAGGGGACACTGAATAGTGCACGGTACATCCAAACCGTCATCGAACCCATCGTTTTGCCATTCCTAGACCGGCAAGGGAACTTGCTGTTCCAACAGGACAATGCACGTCCGCATGTATCCCGTGCCACCCAACGTGCTCTAGAAGGTGTAAGTCAACTACCCTGGCCAGCAAGATCTCCGGATCTGTCCCCCATTGAGCATGTTTGGGACTGGATGAAGCGTCGTCTCACGCGGTCTGCACGTCCAGCACGAACGCTGGCCCAACTGAGGCGCCAGGTGGAAATGGCATGGCAAGCCGTTCCACAGGACTACATCCAACTTCTCTACGATCGTCTGCATGGGAGAATAGCAGCCTGTATTGCTGCGAAAGGTGGATATACACTGTACTAGTGCCGACATTGTGCATGCTCTGTTGCCTGTGTCTATGTGCCTGTGGTTCTGTCAGTGTGATCATGTGATGTATATGACCCCAGGAATGTGTCAATAAAGTTTCCCCTTCCTGGGACAATGAATTCACGGTGTTCTTATTTCAATTTCCAGGAGTATATATATATATATATATATATATATATATATATATATATAGGGTGTCTTGTAGGACACCCTGTATATATAAATCACAAGATAGCTAGGATACCCTATATATATATATATATATATATATATATATATATATATAGGGTGTCCCAGCTATCTTGTCCAACCAAAATATCTCTGGAACAATAACAGCTATTGGAAAACGACTTTCACCGGTATCAATGTAGGGCTGGGGCCCATGAATGTACATATTTGTAAACATTCTAAAACGAAAGCATATGTGTTTTTTAACACAAACTTATGTTTTTTTAAATGGACCTCCTATATTTTTCCTTCAGCAATCCATAGCATGACAATATATATATATATATATATATATATATATATATATATATATATATATATATATATATATATATATAAGAAGCGTAATGGTCATATGCGGGTTTTTATGCCCATATATATATATATATATATGCCCATATATATATATATATAGGGTGTCTTGTGATTTATGCTCATATATATATGGGCATAAATCACTTTCACATTTAGCAAACCAGTGACTTTGAGTCCTATCTTGAGTCCGAAATGTTCTAATAGCTGTTTGCATAATTTTTTCTTTAGCTAGATGCCACATATTTTCGAAACTCTGTGCAGTTATCAATTGCTCAGTATTCAGTTTCCTCTCAGTATCTTCTCTGAACTTTTTATATAGCGCATCATCTAGGATAGCTTTGCCGGCCGGAGTGGCCGAGCGGTTCTAGGCGCTACAATCTGGAACCGTGCGACCGCCACGCTCGCAGGTTGGAATCCTGCCTCGGGCATGGATGTGTGTGATATCCTTAGGTTAGTTAGGTTTAAGTAGTTCTGAGTTCTAGGGGACTGATGACCTCAGAAGTTAAGTCCCACAGTATCACAGTCAACACTGTGATATGTACGGGAGTTAAGGACATGACGTAGATCACATGTGCCGGTTAAGATGAAGTTGAGCTGATGCCAATGGCCTGAACGTGGGTGTTTCCATGTTACTTTGTGCACGGCTCTGTTCTGGAAGTAAGATTAATCATGCAGAGAGAAAGAGAGGTACAAAGTTTCAGCAGTCGCTGACCATTCTCCTACACATTTCCACTGCCATGTGGCCCAATTAAGTCAGGCCAGTTGTTCCACGTATTCCAAATTCTGGCGTTGAAGCCTCCAAGCAACATGAGTTTATCTTAGCCACGAACATTTTCCACGCATCTCCGCAGATATTCGTAAAACTTGTCTTTGTCTTCAGATGACGCTTCCACGGTGGGAGCACATGCTGAGAGTAATGCACGGGGACTGCTGTTATCCTCAAAGTCGTTAATCGTTCAGAAATAGATTTTGGTTCTTCGCAGCAACTAAGAAGACTGTTTCGTACTGCAAATCCGACTCCATGCTCAAAATCTTTCTCCAATTTCTATCCCTTTCCTGAGAAAGGCTGCCATCCCCTGAGAGACGAGTTTCCTGAACTGCAGCCACATCATTGCGAAGACGCAGCAGTTCTCTTTCGATTATGTCTGTTTTTCTGACTACAGAGACAGCATCTGTAGCTCCGTCATATCCGGTTAACCTAGTTCTGACACTGCAGGTGGCAAATCGTGTTATTGAATTGTTGGTTTTGTTCATATGAGCTACTTCATTGTTGTTTTTTCCAGTTGTTTCTGTAACCCGCCTTGTATCAAGCACTGCGACATGCATGCTGCTCGGTACACCCCTTAGAAGTGCAAGGTGGGGTACGGAGTAGTACCTTACTGACTGGGGGTTGCCCAACTTCAGGCGTCAATTAGAAGCAATGGACTATCCCACCGACAAGAGTCACCCCTGGCACCAGCACACACGTCCCTCAGCGCAAGGCTTAAAGCGGGCAACTGCGACTCCCCGTATTATTATATGCACCTTTGCAGCCAACAGGGGGAATGTACTGTCCACAGACACTGCATCGCCTGTTACAAATTTACGAACCACGAACTTGCCCAACATTCATAGCTTTCTTTCAACCCAGTCCAATATTTCCACAGGAGTGACAGGTCACTCACTATGTGTGGAACTGAGTGGGTTGCAGAAGTTGCTGACTTGTTCAAGTTGAACTCCGCTGTCGCCTACGGTACTCCAGATTCGTTCCATATTCCGCCAAGCATATGCGCCGTACTGAAGCCCACCTTTCCCGCCGCAGCTGCCGTTGGGGACCCACAATCTTGGGCCAGGGTCCGGCATCAAACCACGCAGAATTGGGTTGAGAGTGAAGCGAAACTGAAAGACACCCTCGGGCTTCGAAGCCCAATACCGTTGGGGCCGAAAAACAAGAGTTGGCCAAGGGAGGCCGACAGAAAAGAATACAGGAGGGGTCTAACACAAGCAAGGGGAAGTAACGTCAGATTCAGCTTGGGGCCCACCGGATGCCACCCGTGAACTTCTGTATGAAGTCCCCTGGGGAGGTTAATTGCATCAAACCCCATTAAATCAGGGAAAGGAAGCTCTCTGGGTTCCAAAGTGTTATCCGCAGTCTAGCTAACGCAAGTACTGTGCCTAGGGAGTTAAAAGGAATGATGTACAATTATCTAGCAGCTCCTCGTAAGTCACGCATTTCTGTAGCCAATGCTAAGCTATCCTTGAAATGGTATAAAGAGCCACACCACTGGACAGTGGATGACTGGAAATGAGTGATTTTGGGTCACGACTCACGCTATACCCCGTGGCAATCCGATGTCATGTTTCGGGTTTAGCGAATGCCTTGAGAATGTTACCTGTTGTAATGTATAGTGAAAACCTGAAGGACGTGGTGTTTCGGAATGGGGATATGCTCCCCTTATTACGTCTAACAAAATATTTAATGCGGAGGGATATGAATATATTTTACAGCACTTAGTACTGCGCGCGGTAGAGGAATAGTGCGGAAACTATGGCTGGTTTTGTCAGCTTGACATTGCATCTGTAAGGTAATGGTCTGCGGGAAATAACATTTCTGAAATATACAAACCTGTCCAGAGTCCCTTTCTGAATTCAACGGAACATCCTTGAGTTGAGTCGGAACGTAGACTTCGCCCCAGATGCCAGCGTCAAACATCATTACCCTCACTGGTTTCGGTTCTAAAGGAAGAATGGCACTTGGTTGAAAGTATTCCTAGCAGAGTGCAAGCAGTCATGAAGGCTAAAAGTAGAAGAACCCCTTTATAAATGCCCACTAATAGTTGTCCGGTTACTTTTAATCAGTAAGTGTCATTTCTGTTCGGTTTACCTCTGTGATACATAATCCGACCATTTATGGGTGGTAATGACCATACTGTAGTGCGTCGCTATCAACAAAAGCAAAGTATTTTCTCGTTGTAAACATTTTTGTGTTAAGTTCATAATCCACAGTACCGCTTTGCGGGAGTCAAGCTTCCATCATCTGCCTATCTAAGTTAATCATAGATAAAATGCACTTCAAAAACACTCAAGTTCAAAATACTGAGTGCTTATGTAGTGCATTTTATGTAGGATTACCTTAGACAGCCACATTATGGGAGCTTAACTCCCGAAACGCGTTACTGTGGATTATGTTGCCGATATTTCTTGGCGGGTGGGGACGGGGGGGGGGGGGGACGGGGGGGGGGGGGTTGGAGGGGTAGTGTGCTAAAACATCTACAACGATTACCTTAACAGCAGAAACCGCCGGTTTTTAAGATCGACAGTATTAGAAAGAATTTTTTTTTTTTTTTTTTTTTTTTAGTAGTTTGATGTGGCCCGCCACGAATTCCTCTCCTGCGCCAACCTCTTCATTTCAGAGAAGCACATGCAAACTACGTCCTCAGTTATTTGCTGGATGTATTCCAATCTCTGTCTTTCTCTACAGCTTTTGGCCATTGCAGCTCTCACTAGAGCCATGGACGTCATCCTCTCCCTTCTCGTTGTCGGTGATTTCCGCATATTCCTTTCCTCTCCGCTTCTGCGCAGAACCTCCTCATTCCTTATCTTATCTGTTCACCTAATTTTCAACATTCGTCTCTAGCTCCACATCTCAAATGCTTGGATTCCTTTCTGTTCCGTTTTTCCCACAGTCCCTCTTCCACTGTGCACCAAACGTACATTCTCAGAAATTTCTTCCTCAAATGAAGACTTATATTTGTTACTAGTAGACTTCTCCTGGCCAAGAATGACCTTTCTGCCACTGCTAGTCTGCTTTTGATGTCCTCCTTGCTCCGTCCGTCATTGGTTATTTTGCTGTCTAGGCAGCAGAATGCCTTAACTTCATCTACTTCGCGACCATCGATTGTGCTACTATTCATTACTTTCGTCTTTCTTCGATTTACCTTCAATCCGTATTCTGTACTCATTACACTGCTCATTCTACCAGCAGATCACGTAACTCTTCTTCACTTTCACTCAAGGTAGCAATGTCATCAGCGAATAGTATCATTGATATCCTTTCACCTTGAATTTTAATTCCATTCTTGAACCTTCCTTTTGTTGCCACCATTACTTCTTCGATGTATAGATTGAACAGTTGGGGCGAAAGACTACGTCCCTGTCTTACACCGTTTTTAATCCAACCATTTCGTTCTTGGTCGCTAACTCTTATTATTCCCTCTTGGCTCTTGTAGATATTGTATATTATCCGTCTCTCCCTATAGCTTACCCCCATTTTTTTCAGAATTTTGAACATCTTGCAGCAGTTTACACTGTCGAACGCTTTTTCCAGGTCGACAAATCCTATGAACGTGTCTTGATTGTTCCTTAGCCTTGCTCCATTATCAGTCGCAACATCAGACTGCCTCTCTGGTACCTTTACCTTTCCTGAAGCCAAACTGATCGTCGTCTAACATATCCTCAATTTTCTTTTCCATTCTTCTGTTTATTATTTTTGTCAGCAACAGGGATGCATGAACTAGTACGCAGATTGTACGATAATTCCCGCACGTGTCAGCTATTGCCGTCTTGTGAACTGTGTGGATGATATTTTTGCGAAAGTCAGATGGTATGTCGCCAGACTCATACATTCTACACACCAACGTAAATAGTCGTTTTGTTGTTACTTCGCCCAATGACTTTAGAAATTCTAATGGAATGTTTTATATCGCTTCTGCCTTATTTGCTCTTAAGTCCTCCAAACCTCTCTTAAGTTCTAATTCTAATACTAGATCCCCTATCTCTTGTAAATAGACTCCTGTCTCGTCTTTTATCACATCAGACAAATCTTACCCCTCATAGAGGCCTTCAAGGTACTCTTTCAAGCTGTCCGGTCTAACAGCAGAATTTCCGTTGTACTCTTAAAGTTACCACAATTACTTTTAGTTTCACCGAAGGTTATTTTGATATCCTATAAGCTGAATCAGTCCTTCCGAGAATCATTTCTTATTCGCTTTCTTCACTTTTTGATGCAGCCGTTTCGTCTTAGCCTCCCTACTCTTCCTATTTATTTCATCCCTCAGCCACTTGTATTTCTGTATTCCTGAATTTTCCTGAACACTATTGTACTTTCTTCTTTCATCGATCAACTAAAGTATTTCTACTGTTTCTTCCCAGTTTCCTTCTTTGTACCTGTGTTTTTCTTTCCAATTTCCGTGATTATCCTTTTCAGAGTGTCCGTTCCTCTTAAATTGTACTGCCTATTGAGCTATGCTTTATTGCTGAATCTATTGCCTTAGAGCACTTCCGGCGTATCTCGTCATTCCTTAGTACTTCCGTATCCCATTTGCTTGAGTATTGATTCCTCCCGACTGGCCTTTCACTACTACGTTGCGATGTACGGCTCCTAAAATCTTAACGGATCCTGGCATTAGCTAAATTACAGGAAACATCTGCGCTGCAAAGTACTCAGAAAATTCTTACAGGTTTCCGTACACAGCAGGAATTATGTAGTCACTAGTTATATGAGTAAGAATATATTGTGTGTACTATTAGTATCAGCGTTTTTTAATGTGATACGAATATTCACCTCCCCCAGAGAAAAAAATTAATTTTAACATCAAAGTAACCACTGTATGAACTGGTGGTTTAAAAACATGATTTCCTCTGTGAAGCTGCCTCACAGCTTGAGAGTGTGCGCTGAACTGAGATCGGAATCCTAGCTTACTGTGGACAATGCTCTTGCACAATTCACTTACCTGCTTCGATCCTTCTTTGAAACTGTGCAGGAACTGTACTTTATACAAGAGTACTTCTATGGAGTTCGGAAAGTAAGAAATATGCAATGGCAGAATTAAAGATATGAACGGTGATCGAGAGTTGTGCTTGGAGAATTCAGTCTGTGCGAACTGTACTCGCGAAACCCGAGAGTGTGGGTTCTTTTTCAGGATTGGCAGTCTCAATCTGGCGCAATCACAAATAAAACACGCTCCGCTGCAAAACGTGATAACTGTGGGCTAGTTCCCTCCACTCCAAAGCTGTCAAATGGTACGCACAATCCAGAGAAACGTCTATAATCATTTACCTGTATCCCCCATTTATTTTTTGTTCAATTTTACACATAACTGTATCGTAACGTTTCTTCTTTTACAGTTAATCTATTTTCGCTGAATACCTTCGGTGAACCATTTAGTAATTTTACAATTACTTGGATGTTAGCTTATCAGTTCATTGGATGTTCTGTATCTAATCAGGGTACCATCTTTCAAATATGGTAACAATAACCAATAATATAACAACAGATTACGCGAATAATGTCAATAAACCAATACATTTTGATTTTCCTCTGTTCTTTTTGCAACCGGCTCGCATTCGGAAGGATGACGGTTCAAATCTTCCCAGCCATCCCGGTTTAGGTTTTCTGGTACTTTCCTAGATCACTCGAGGCAAATTCCATTATGGTTCCATTGAAAAGGGCACGGCCGATTTCCTCCAGCACGAGCTTGTACTTCGTCTCTAATCACCTCACTGTTGGCGGGACGCGAAACTCTAACCTCCTCTCCTTCATTCTCTTTCTTACCACCGATTTAAAACAGGCAGAGATCCACACTACACTGAACTTTGTTAAGACATAATCACTAACATTTTCACGGCTCTCCGCACTTGCTACACGTCATCTGCGAATATATAGCAAAGGAATACGGCAGGATTATAATTCTAAAAACTTGCTGATAACCAGATTTTTTACGACAGGCCATTCGCAAATAAAACTTCATTTACTAACTTTTATTGCGCTATAATGCTGCCATTTTGTCATGCGTCAGTTTAGATATTCTATTTAGAAGTGTCGCAACAGTAGACTTTAGCCGTCAGATCTGCGAGGCCTACGGGAATGAAGCAACGAGAGAATCATTGGTTCTAATTAATGTCGGGCACATCATGTCAAACGACAAGACGGAATACAACCACTGAGCTTGAGCAATTTACTTATCAACGCAAAATATCTGACTTGGCTGCCCGTAATTAAACATATCCTTCTGCACCTCGGATCATCATTTTCACGCTATCCTCTGTTCATAACGAAGTAGAATATACCGGATACTATTACCGGTAGCTAATTTCTGTAGCGAAAGTGCACACTTAAAACATGGCCCTGACCTACGGTAAGAGTCTGAATAATTAACAAAAATTACACATAAATGTTGCGGCACAGATGGCCTTACCGAAACCTGCACCCAAGATTTATTAGTATGTCCAGTTGCGCTTAGCAGTTAACTGACGTACGAGTATAGCGAAAGCAAACGGAAAAAGTATAAAGAATCAAATATGTCCGCTATATGACATTCATATTCATTTTTAAGGTCTAATACTTCTCCTAACTTAGACGTACTCCCGGTATTTTTCGCTATTTCTTTCAGCAAAATGGATCCAATCTAACTAGTGCCTGACAGCTGCGTACAGCCTGTGAGAGTTTCCCAATTTTCCTGATAGTTTTTTTCATGAGTACCAGCTAGTTAAAGGTCTTTTGTGCATTGTTGACACAATCTTGTCTTCACTTTCTTTGGCATTATAAAATTTCTGATCCTCTTACTCAGCCCATCGTCGTCCTTTCTATGTTAATACATTCGAGTTCTTCTCTTTGAAATTGGTGATGTTATTTCCAAAGTTTTTCTTAATATTCTACGCCTGCTTTTGATCAGCTGTCTGTCTTTTCCATACCGCACCCCGGCAAGAAAAGTGACACAGGTCCAAAAACGGCGTCTTCAGTTTAAGTCACTGGAAAATACGAGTGATGTGCCTCAGCGTGCACGAAAAATGTAATGAAATTTAATAGAATTTTTCTCAAGTATTGCTTTTTTAAGTTGCGCCACTGTTGTCGCCTAGATGCGGTACGTAACCATAATCAAGGTCTCTTCTACGTATAGGCTGAACCAGCACTTCACCGATAAACTTCCATAGGTTGTTCAGGGATAACTTCTGAGTGCTGTGGTATAATGGCCCCAGCGTCTCCGGTGGCTCGTTACAGAGTTATTTCATTTCATTCGGTTTCGTGCCGCCAATTAGCTTTCTACTTCTGTTGTACTGAAAATAGTGCTCGACAGTGCAAATGCTGTCAGCGCGCGCTGTGTCTTTGGTTTGCCTTACGTGTTTTCTTGAATGGAACTTGCTCCATTCAGCCCCGGTAGCTACTTGCCGTTGAGAACACTATCGATCACTTTATTTGTCGCCATCATCGAGCGTTCAGTATGGCTCACTGCTGCTTCGGCGATGCTTCCCGGCAGTATCAGTCGTACGTTAATAATGATAGACATCAGTACCGTCACTGATGAAGAGTTGCCCGCTATGCACCTCACGTATTGGATCACTGAATGCCATGGAAGTGCGGCACACAACGAAGCTATGCTCAGCTGTTCCTGCGGCGATGACCACCACATTACGTACTTTTGCACCAGTAGATAATTGCATTACTCTGTACTGTATGGTGTACATTTAGGTTATTGCACATAACAGGCATTTCACTGCTCCGATGGCATTTTCATAGAAACCAATGTAATTCTAGTAACAAACTGAATTAATTACAGTTACATTACTTCTCTTAAACAAGTCAACTGTCCCTTGTACAAAAATAGTCATAATACTGGTGTGTTCCTGAAATACCTCTGAAAGTTTGTTGGTGGAGTTCTAGTTCACTCTGCACCATAATCCGGTTGCATATCCATGCTGTTCAGGATGTTTCAGCACAGCGGTTACAAATTTTCAGGAGAGATAAAGTACACCTAGAAAAAGGAAAATCATAGAAATGCATGGTCGGAGACGTTTTCCTAGTGCGGTACTGACGATACAAGACACAAGAAAGGAAGGACAGCAACAAGATGAGAAAAGAAGTCTATTGTACGTAGTACAGAAGAAACCAAGAAATAAGAAAGAAACAGACAACGATCGTCACCAAAGAAAGTGTTCGAAATTACGACCTCGGACCTTGATGCAGGTGTCACATCTCCGGCGCATAGACTTCCACAAAAAGTTTCCATTTGAGGGCGTAGCTGTGGCGTAGCGTGACTCCGATGCCTCTATATAAGCACCGACATAAAGTTAAGGGATTAGTGTGGCATTCATGTCTACCCGACGTGTGTGCGGTAAAAGCGGAAGCGTGAACAACGGTGATGTTATTACCAAATGCGTCCAAACAGTACCAACATTCTATTATTCTTCTCTTGTCTGCGAAACCGAAACAAAGTAAACTTTCATCGGGATATGTAGAATGTGTATGGGGCAGAATGTCTGTCGAAACCCACCGTTGCGGAACGGTGTACCAAGCGTCATGATAACGCACCTTCCCGTATGGCAAATTTCGTAACTCAGAAGCTACATTAACTCCAGTAGGAGACATATGAGCATGATCCTATGGTTGCGATTTCTGGCCATGCGATTATCAAGCCTTCTGTTACTTAAAAAGGACTTGAAGGGTCGACGATTCCTGTCGGATGAGGGTGTGCAGCAGGCAGTTACAGACTCCTTCACACAGCAGGACACGGTGTTTTACCAAACCGATAACTCAAAATCTGGTGCGTCGGTGGGATGGTTGGCTCAGTGCTCAAGTGGACTTTGCCTGGTAGGAATACCGATTCTGTACTGCGCGACCTTCGAAAAGAAAAATGTTGATTACCCCTTACAATTAAAAATCTCAACTTTGTTTGCTTCCTGTGTTCTGGTCAATGGTGACCTAAAAGTATTTGAATTTTTAACTTCTGTTCTTTCCTCGTACAACGGTAAACCATTGGAATTCGTTATTTATTTAGTTACGTCGAAGGCAACCTGTAGACCTAAATCCGTATACAACAGGAAACGAAGCCTCGATATATTGGTACGATCCGGAAACTGGCAGCAGTCAACTGTTTGGTCTGCGGGGATGAACAGATGCCAGTAAAAATACGGGTTTCTACGGGCAGTAGTTACATCCCTTACGACATCGGTGTTACGGATAACATCCCGTTGTTAAGACAAATTTCTGTGCGTAACCACTAGTCTTCTACAGGGAGGATTTCCTCAGAGGATATAAAGACCTGATTAGTTAATTTTAAATGGAAACATAATGTCCATAAAATATATCCCATCAAAAAGTAGCTCGTCCCTGAAGCATATCCAAGAAAATGATTCTTTGTATCGTTGGTTGCACTGTTCATGTTGTGAGACGGGGTGTCAAAAATGGTTCAAATGGCTCTGAGCACTATGGGACTTAACTTCTGAGGTCATGAGTCCACTAGAACTTAGAACTACTTCAACCTAACTAACATAAGGACATCACACACATCCATGCCCGAGGCAGGATTCGAACCTGCGACCGTAGCGGTATCGCGGTTCCAGATTGTAGCGCCTAGAACCGCTCAGCCACCCCGGCCGGCAGACGAGGTGTCAGTTGAGCCGTTTACATACTCTTGATTTGCTAAAAATTCTATCCCTGGTGTTTACAGAGATAAAAAGCCCCCATAAAATCACTCAAATTAAAAGAAAAGATGGAGAGTAACATATAATGCCTTATTTAATAAAAATTAACTGTGAAAGTTTCGGGACCCTACATCACATCTCATATGAATAATAGGATCCATCAAACCATAAAGGGAAATTATTTGTCACTATAACAAACAGGTTTACTGTCAGAGGACATCAAAAATGTTTCATCAACTGACTCTAGAATACAAACAATTAATAAGTGGACAAGGCGGTATTAATACTTACTGTAGCCTTTGTACTGGCGAGAAGATACATGAAAGAATGATGTAAACTGTATCACAAATACGGCCTGTCGTTGTGGAAAAGATTAATGAGTTGAAGGAAGGCCCCAAAAAAGCATGAATAAAGCGCCAGTACTCTAACCTAAGCGCATGGTCGGTGGGTCTAGTTGGCTTTGAAAATTATATTTGCAAGAAGGAAATCCTGATGCAAATAAATTCACTTCACAATTGCCTCACCTCAGTGGATACAAAGACAGCCAATGCCTATCACTGTAAACATGTGCGAGACCAGAAGATGGCTGGAGTAGTGGCTGATACTTCCAAGTTCATCATGGCCTCTGCGTTCGACTCTAAGTCAGAGACGTCTCGTTCTGTAGTCCTAAGGCACAGCGTGCTGCCTCAGGCTCTGGCCTAAGTATCTTCTATGACCCCCTGTGGAGATGTGATTAATTAATCTCCTCTAGGAAACAGCTGGTACTGGCAGCGTCGGAATCTCGCTAGCCAGTTGTAGCAGATCTAGCGAATTCAGACCAGTGGTAATTTTATAAACAAGCTTCCCAAATTTCCTGTTCCTATGGATTCTGTTGTCTTAACTAATGAGGCACATTTCTCTCTTGTGTGTGGAAGAAGGCAGAAAATTTGCACGACTATGTAACAGATTTCAGGCTACGATCAGTGACAAGACGTCTGTGCACACACGTGTGGGAACCATCCCCGGCTACCAGAATAATACATCTGAGACGTAATTTTCCTTCTGTCTTTCTTTGAAAGTGCCCATATCTCATTTTCCAGTAATAGTACAGGTGACGTCATTTATATCTGCGTCTACATCACCACTTTGCGGTTTACAGTTAGGTGTATGGCAGAAGCTTCAGAGAACCACTTTCACACTAAATCTCAACCGTTCCACTCTTGGACAGCGTGCGGGAAAACTGAACACCTAAATATTTCCGTGAGAGTACTGATTTCTCTTATTTCATTGCGGTGGTCAATTCTCCTTATGTAAATGGGAGTCAACAGCACATTTACTATTCGGAGAAGAAAGTTGGTGACTGAAACTTTGTGACAGGTCTCGCTGTAACAAAAAACGCTACGTTTTAATGATTCCCACGCCAGCTTACGTATCGTATCCGTCACTCTCCGTCCCCTATTTCGCGGTAATACACTTTAATGACGGAGCTCTTATGAGACAGGTAGAAGAATTTAACTATCTAGGGGCATATGTTGACAGAATAGATTGGGTAATAATAACAGACAATTCATGCTGCATATCTGCTCAAATATTTTACCATCTATATCGGCTTTGGATCTTATCGAGCTTTCCCTCAGAGTTATTATTACTTTGTATTTATGTGGACATATTATGTCCATTCTCTTCTGCTACATATAAATACAAGCAAAAGTGTATAAATTTTTAAGACGATTTCTTTTTGGGAAACAGTATAACGATTTGTACCACAAACTGTTGTTTTTTCCATTGTTTTCGTAAAAACTTGAAAGCCAACCTGCGGGTTCTCAGCCTGCAGAACGGCGCTGCCCGGCTGGTTGCCTGCCTGGCAGGGCCGGTTATCTGGCGCGGCCTGAATGCTGGCGCCAGGCGCCGTGGCCGGCGGTTATCTGGCGCCAGCTGCGGCCGCTGTGTTCCACAGCCACTGCCTCGCCACCTACTCTCCGACCTCGCCACGATGTCTTTTTGTGTGGCCCGTTGTTCTAGAACACCACCGCAAAAATAAAAAGAGCTACGCAGATGTAGAAGGAATATTACAGCAGTCACTGGTCGTGGGTGCAGATGAACAGACGAGATGCGGAACAAACTAGAACTACCTTAGTAATGGACAGTAGGATGTGAAATGAGGAACGGGAATTTTCAAACCGCCTTTTGAAGCGGGAACGACAATTTTTGCAATGCCAACAGTTTTACGGAGTAACATATTTTATGCGAGCATTTCAAAAATTGTGGCACCTGTCGTGTAATGTGCTCTGCTCGTGGCGGGTTCGACAATAGTCCCTAAAGTCCCTTTGCGACGACAGCCATTCAAAGCCAGCACTTAGAATAAAAATTGTGTCGTACTTGCAGTTTAACTCAAGTGATTTACTGCTTATGAATTCACCTGTGTAAATACTTAATACACCTGTCCGCAGGTGTGATACAGGTAAAGTGAAGTTGTAGGGGGGAGAATGGTAAGGAAAACGAAGAATCTTGGTATCCGCTGCATCGGCACTTTGTGTGGAGTTAGCGGTGATGACTAAAAATGTATGCCGAACCAGGACTCGAGCCTGGGGTCTCCTGCTTGATTTTTTCTCCTTTCCCCTCTTCACTTTATTCGTTATTCTTCGTGGCTAATTATAGATTCCAGCCGAAGATCTAAAGAAATGTGCACCCCCACTGAACACTGCGGATACATTTCCATCGGGGTGAATCAATTATATGAATGAGTGCTGTCTGTTCTAAAATGAACGAAGAAGGACATGGACGAGGCTGTGAGTAGGTGGGAACGTGAGTCGACTGGGGAGCATGCAGAGATGATCCGCGCATTTGCGATACACAGTGTGTCTGGATGGTGTTGTGGTTAACTCAACTACTTAGTAAGCAGGTGATCACGGGTTCGACCCCCGATCCGCCACATATCTTTACTCGTCACCGCTGATATAACAAAAACTCCTGATGCAGCTGATATCAATAGTTCCTTCCCATTCCTTTCCTCACTCCCCAGCCTTCCACTTTTAGTTTACGTAATCTAGTACACTTTTGATTTACACTGAAGAGCCTAAGAAACTGCTACACCTGCCTAGCATCGTGTAGGGCCCGCGCGAGCACGCAGAAGTGCCGCAAAATGACGTGGCATGGACTCGACTAATGTCTGAAGTAGTGCTGGATGGAATTGACACCATGACTACTGCAGGCGTGTCCATAAATCGGTAGAAGTTCACGGGGGTGGAGATCTCTTCTCAACAGCACGTTGCAAGGCATCCCAGATATGCTCAATAATGAGTTTGGTGGCCCGCGAAAGTGTTTAAACTCAGTAGAGTGTTCCTGGAGCCACTCTGTAGCAATTCTGGAGTGTTGGGTGTCGCAGTGTCCTGCTGGAATTGCCCAAATCCGTCGGAATGCACAATGGACATGAATGGATGCACGTGATCAGAGAGGACGCTTACGTGCAAGTCATCTGTCAGAGTCGTATCTACACGTTTCAGGGGTCCCGTATCACTCCAAATACATACGCCCCACACCATTACAGAGCCTTCAACGGCTTGAACAGCCCCTGCTGACATGCAGGATCCATGGATTCCTGAGGTTGTCTCCATACCCATACACGTCCATCGGCTCGATACAATCTGAAACTAGACTCGTCAAACCACGCAACATGTTTCCATTCTTCAACAATCCAATGCCGTCGTTGACGGCGCCAGGCGAGGCGTAAAGCTTTGTGTCGTCCAGTCATCAAGGGCTCACGAGTGGGTCTTCGGCTCCGAAAGCCCATTTGGGTGATGTTTCGTTGAATGGTTCGAACGCTCACACTGGTTAATATCCCAGCATTGAAATGTGCAGCAATTTGCGTAAGAGTTGCACGTCTGCCACGTTGAACGATTCTCTTCAGTCGTCATTGGTACCGTTCTTGCAGGATCTTTTTCCGACCGCAGTGATGTCGGAGATTTAATGTTTTACAGGATTCCTGATACTCACGGTACACTGGTGAAATGGTCCTACGGGAAAACCCCCACATCGTCGCTACCTCGTAGATGCTGTGTTCCGTCGCTTGTGCGCCGACTACAGCGCCACGTTCAGACTCACTTAAATCTTGATAACCTGCCATTGTAGCAGCAGTAACCGATCTTATATGGACGTTGCAGATCACAGTGTCGCATTCTGCCTGTTTACATATCTCCGTATTTGAATAACAATGCCAATACCAGTTTTTTTTAGTGTATGAAGATATTTTGACTACTGAGATCGTCAGATCAGAACCTACGGTTTTTAAAACTATGTGCAATGTCAATTTCAGTCAGAGGCACAGGTTTTATTCAAAACGTCACTCAACGCCATTTTATTAGTTCTAAGTTTTGATCTGATGATGGTAGAGGCAGAGACATCGTTATACACAAATATATTTAGCCAGCTTGACTGCTTAGTTTACACATACCCTCAATAATTGCGGATTTTGGAAATCTATTTTCTTTATTATAAAGATATAACACTTGCCGTACATACTAGAAAAATTGTAACAATCGCCTTATTCTATATTCTCCAACGCCTGTAATAAAAAAATACTTTGACATGACAGAAGAAAAGATACAGATACACAGCTCGATAATCTCGTCCACAACAATAATCGCTAGATAAACAAGAGACTAATTACACGTGGGGGCCTCTCATGTTTATCGTCTACGTGGAACCTTCTCTATTACATGATCCATGAACAAGCAATTCACTCATTAGGAAAGAAACCACCAGGAGGATATAAAGTCAAAACCGCTGAAGGGGTCGTAATTCCATTATCTCCATCAGAATGTGCGGTTTCAGCACGAGCGCCGAGGCACAAGACTCGTTGCTACGGGGACATGGACGCACACCCAAGTGATGACACAGTGAGCAGGTGCATGCGTCCACAGGGGGAAGGCCTCAGCCATGGCAAACTGATTCCGCTCATATTTGGCAGGGCTCTTGTGTACAGTCTGGTCTGAAACACTCTAAAATATTTTGGCAACAAGCCCCCGCTTCTGAGGAAACTACCCAGAAAGTTCATGAAGCACAATAGACTCACAACTGACGGGATCAATAGATAATACAGGGCTGCAATGAGTTGGTGCTTTACATGAAAGTGGGCCAATTTATGTGGCTTTCCAACGCTCTTTACTAAAATGTAAACTGTTTTCTTCTAACACCCACATTTTTACGTAGTTACTAAAGTCTCATATTTTTAAATTTACCGCACAATATATATTGCAATAGATAGCCAAGTGATCCAGCATGTTCGACTGTGAAAATATCGACATTTCTCCAGTTGTTTAGAATTACATAAAATGCCTCACAGTCATGTGAGTATAAATTTTAAGTGAATTTTGTCTGTGTCGAAGTTACCAGCTTATTTCAAATCAGTATAATGAGGGCAACTTCATCAAGAAGATCATGTGTGAATGACTGATGAATTTTGTCTTCGGGTCTCTGACTTTCAAAAGCAGCAGAGAGAACATAATCTCGTTTGTCAAAAAAGCATACCTATCTTATTTCGGTGTGAAGTTGTGAGACGGAGACAAAACTTTTTCTCTGTGCCAGTAGCATAGTCTGTTCACTTAAAGGAAACCTACGAAAATAAGGAGATGCTGCTAAAGGCATTAAACTATTCGAAATACTATCATGTTGTATGTGGAGAGCTGAAAGTAACCGGAATACTCTGGGACAACAGGCAGGCTTTGCGAAATTATTTTCGGTGCCTCTGGGTTAGTCGTGCCCGTGAATCACTTTGGATTGGAATAAATTGGTCTGAGAGAACAACAATGAAACCTGGGCAGAAAAATGTGATACGAGAATCTCTGGTGAAACGAAAGAAAGCCATCCTGCCGCCTCTTCATATTAAACTGGGAATCATGAAACAGTTCGTCAAAAAATTGCCTAAAGACGGTGATCGTAGGTAAGTTCCAAATTTTCTTTTCTGTCTGAAGCTAAACTTAAAGACGCAATATTTGTGAGACAGAACATTAGAAGTCTGGTGACAATGATGTATTTTAAAATGTACCTCCCAGGAAGAACTAATAGCTTGGCCAGCATTTAAGAATGTGGTTGACAGATTCTTAGAGAATGGGAAACGTCCAGATTTCAGAGCCTTGAAACCCACTTTCTTCATAGCCATCTTGACTTCTTCCCTGACAGCCTTGGAGATGTTATCGAAGAACATGGAGGAAGGACTCATCAACACATGAAAAAAATAGAATTACATTATTAAGGCAGGCGGAATGAAGGGATAATGGCTGACTACTGCTACTGCTGTTGGCTTCTAAAAAGAGATACAGCGTAGAAGCAAATCTCGAAGACAAAATTTCAGTACGAAGAGAAAGCGGTACTGAAACAGTGCAGTGTCTCAGTAAGACTTTGAATCTGTTTATCTTAAATTGTGATTGGGTCTATAAACAAATGAGTGTTGTGCGATTCTCTTTACTGTGTACATTTGTAAACAGTTTACAGGTTACTAGTATAGCTGTAAGTGCTTTATTAATATATTAAAGTGTCGTAATAATTTATAAATATGATACTTTTTTAGCATTATTAGTTTTCTCAAATGTGGTAGTCAAAATCTGACTTCACATTTCTCAACAAAGGCTAGCAGTTAATAAAAATCACCCTTCAGGATTAAAAGCCTTGAACAAAAATTTAATTTCCATCCCTGGGTAACTGAGCATTTTTCAACAACATATTTGGGGTGAGTAATCGCATAGTTTCCTAGAGATCGAGTGAAAGGAACTTTTCCGACTGCTGCTTAAGTGCCCATGATGTAAGGGTTATTCACCGGAAACACCGCTGGAGTACTGACCAAGGCATTCGTGTTCAATACCCAGTTGCATTCTCCAGGTTTTTTATATGTTTTTCCACTTAGAAATTGATGGCCACAGGACATTTCATAAGGTAAGTAACGCAATAGGGATTAATAAAAGATAGGCAAATAAATTTCATGAACGACTTGGATTAGTAAAGAAATAAAAATGTAAGCCTGGTCGATCTACAATGGCTCTTTCAGTCACAATGTTACGTGTCTTAAGTCAGCTTCGTATAACGAGGTATCTGTTATGTTACTACAAGCAGGTATACTCGTGGAACCAAGAACATCTAACAGACACAATCTTCGCACAACTACATCGTTCCTTCCGTGCATTCGGAGGAACACAAACATTGTTTACGTTTAAAAATACTTCTTTCTCGGGAATTCATTTTGATGCCTACCACACATATATCTGAAAAATGTGTGCTGAAAGATGATCATAAATTATACTGTGAATCTTTATTCCATCTGCTCGGCTGTGCAATTCCTGCTGGATTATCAGAAGCAGACTGTAATTTTGAAGCCTTGAAATACAGTTGTTAACTTGGCGGTGTAAATAAAATAATCATGGTTAGCACATAGGGCTGTAGGTTGGCGATATTACTTCTACCGCGCAAGTCGGTTGACCCTCGTCATTTAGAAACATGACGGTGCTAGTTCGTCCACCTGATGAGTCCATTATCAGAAAAAAACTTGTTGTCAGAAACGTATCATTTCAATATGATATGAAGATATAATTCGTAAATTTAATTCCTTTTCTTTTTCTGGATGTGGAGCAAGTGAAGTAAACATTTCTTAACGGGTCAGTTAAACGATTAACGTCTTCTATACCCCGAGGACGAAGTTAACCATTACTTTCTGATAAGCGCGGGAAAACTTTAGGCTACAATATTCCATACTCCGTGGTGGTATGTTTTTCTCCCTTACGCGATAAGGTGCGCCGAATGCTCTCGTCTTTGCAGTAGTCTTACGCAGAATTGTTTTCATACGACAAGAATTAAAATTTTAAATCATTACTAATCCAAGTGGTTCGAGAAATTGATTCGTCTGTCATTATTCCTTATTGACTTTCTTACCTTATTAACTCTACTATTCCTACCTGTTTCGATGCCTACAAAATGAAAAGGAAAAAACAAAATTGCAGGATCAACGGAAAAACTCTGTGTTTAAATATTTTACTCCCTCATGCGGCAACTTTCGCCGAATTCTCGTCTTCGCAGCAAACTTTCTCGCAATTGATTTCGTACAACAAGGTTTAAAATTTTAAATCATGAATAACCCAAGGTGCTAGAGAAATTCATTCTCCTGATTTTTCATTGCTTCTTGTTGGCTCACTTACCTTCCTACCTCTTTCGAGGTATGAAAAAGAGAACTGAAAGAACAAAGCTGCAAAATACAACTGGAAATCGAAACCAGGTTCTCTGCTTCCGAGCCAGATGCCGTGGTCGCTACGCCAGCTTTGCTTTACTTTAATAAGGCATACTTTATGGGTGCATATGCGGCAGTCGAAAAGTTCCTTTCCTCGATATCTGGGAAAATATGCCTTGGTGGGCAACATATATACTGAATTAAAATGCTCAGTTTTCAATTACCTGATGATTCCGTTAATTCTGAGTCGATTGCGCGTCTTCAACTTAAAGGATATATTTCTCAAAAAGGGAGGGGGGGGGGCGGTTGATGTTGAGCCAAATTATTTTAGAGTATTTCATTTTAGATTGCACACAAGAGGCTTGCCAAATATGAGCCGATTCGATTGGCCGTGTCTGAGGGTTTCCCCGTGTCGGCAATGCTGATAACAGAAAAATTTAGGATTCGAAAGAAGAGCAGAGGGTTATAGTAAGTTTCCTTACAGCAGAAGGAGTGCAGGGAACGGCGGTTCCAGCGCACATTCCGACCCCTGGGGCAATGGCTGCTATCGTAACTCACCGGTCTTCAATAATGAGGGCACACACCTGCTGCACAATGGTATTGGTAATGCCGTGTGACGTTCCAGACACTGTGTCATCGACCAGCGGCAACTGTCGTTCTTTGAATGGCTTGTGACACGCCTTGACCGTTGCAATGGTGTAGTCAGTGTGTGAGATGACGGATATGCACTACATGCACGACCTGACAGATGGGAATGCAGCCGTAACACGTCAGCTTTATATTGGACTTTTCTCCCGGGGGGAGGATGTATGTAAGACTCCCCCAACGTTTGCGAGGGTAAGGCTCATTGCAGAAGGAAGTTGCAGATGGTTGGAGACCTCGTGATGTACGAACGCCTGAGGTTGAAGAAGGAACGGGTTCTTCGTACTTTGCATGAAATTCCATCAACTAGTACAAGGAGAGTTTCGAGAAGGAAACAATCTGTGTGGATATCTTCTGCAAGCGTATCACCTTCAGCTTGTGCAAGATTAAATGAGGCAGACTTTCAGCCAAGACTGTCAGCGTATGATAGGGCAGTGTGCTGTCTTTTTCCAGTTATTAGGGTGTATCTTATTCATTGATGAGTTTGAATTTTCACGTGATGTGAACTTTATTTATCATAACGGCCTTGAATGAGCTTGTGAAAACCCTCATTATTCACAACAACACCATCTTTAACAGGGCTTCAGCCTCAACGTGTGGTGTAAACTCACTTATGCCTACGTCTTCTTTAGGCAACGTGTTACTGGACAAACATATTTACCGTTATAGAACTTTCCCGCTCATAGTTGGGATGGTACAGCAACCAGTAATGTACAATGAAGAAACAAGCTTGGTTGCAGGGTTGTGACTGGTATTTATTTACCAATGACTGGTTTCGCCTGATCCCAGCGTATTCATACTGGCTGAAACTAGATGGTGGTAAGCATATGGGATACCGAGCATATAAAACGTCCCAGTAAATATTTGTGCCATAAATAATAAATACTTTGGTACCATTCTAAAGAAGGGTTTTTGGACTCACCTTCACGTGTAATTTTTAGAATGTTTTGATGTCAAGAATAAACCCAAAAGGTTTTTGATACTTTTATACACTGTATATGGTTTTTTCGAACCCGCATGATTTAAGAGAAATACAGATTTCAGCCACAATTGGGTACTGTGTTAAATTAAATGGGGACAAGTGAAAATTTATGCTGGACCAGGACTCAAACCAAGATATCCCACTATATGTGGGCGGTTGTCCTAATAGCTTCGGCTATCCGCACAATCTTCGCGTACAATGCAAAATCTCAACTTGTCGCACAATACGCATGTAGCGTCCACAGTCCATTATCCTCACTGCTCGCATCTTTATCTGATTGTTAAGTCATATTGCGCATCCCCAATGAAGTTAACATTAGCGCCGGCCTGTGTGACCGAGCGGTTCTAGGCGCTACAGTCTGTAACCGCTACGGTCGCAGGTTCGAATCCTGCCTCGGGCATGGATGTGTGTGATGTCCTTAGGTTAGTTAGGTTTAAGTAGTTCTAAGTACTAGGAGACTGATGACCTCAGAAGTTAAGTCCCATAGTGCTCAGAGCCATTAACATCAGCGTCAGGGTGCATCTCCATTGTTATATGTGTGGTATTAGTTCGAACTCTTGTGGTATTCAGCTAACGCAGCGAGCAAGAATGGTGGATGCTATATGCGTAGTGCGGTACAAGTTGAGAGCTTGTGTTGGATGGAAATCGTGTCCAGATAGCTGAAACAGTTCAGGCGACAACTTGCGTAAAGCGGGAAATCCGCGCTCGAGTGCTGGTCTAGCACAAATTTTCCTTTCTCACCACGGAATTTAATTCAGTGCCTAATCTCGGCAGATATCTGCACTTCTCATAGGCGGTATATAAAAATGGTGTCTGTCACCACACATGTATTAATTCTATTACTGTGTTTGTCGGTAGGTGTGCACTTCGACACGAGCAGCTCGTCGCTGGTGAACGAGATCACGACGGCCATCAAGGTGTACGCGTATGGCGTGGAAGACTTCGTTAACGACGCCCGCAACGCCGACCTGTCTCTCAACACGCAGCTGAGCTGCCACGGCGCCGGCGACTCGCGCTGGAAAACCGGCGACCGCTTCTTCCGGTGAGTGCCGCTGCTGCCGCCTGCTCCACCGCCCACTCTCATCACTAAAAGTCTACCGCAAAAGCGTTATCTCCAAGCCATTGCTATTACAAAGTTGGTTCCTTTGTGAATCGCTGTGTGCGATTCAGCATTCGAAGACTTACTTTTCGTTTATAAACAATTCATTTGCAATAGGAAGAAAGAAACTATTTACTAATAGTTTCCGGAATGATTTTCACTCTGCAGTGAAATGTGTAAATTGCTACTGTGTGTGGATGGAGGCTCAAACCCCGGACCTTTCTCTTTCACTGAGAAGTGGTTCACTGAATGAGCTATCCAAGAACTCCGCTCAAGCCGCCATCACATCACTTCTCATGCCATTACCTTATCTCGTACCTTTTCTCCACAATAACCTTTTAACCCTTCTTTGAACTTTTTCAGTGTATTCCGTCAATATCATCTGGGAAGGGTCCCACACCGCGCAGCAGTATTCTAAAAGAGGAGGGACAAGCGTAGTTCAGGCAGTCTCCTTAGTAGATTTGTTACATTATGTAAGTGTCCTGCCAATAAAACGCAACCTTGGTTAGCCTTCCCCACAATATCTTCCATGTGTTCCTTCCAATTTTTGTTTGTATTTGTAATTCCTAGGGTTTTAGTTGAATTTACGACCTTTAGATTTGACTGATTTATCGTGTAACCGAAGTTTAGCGGATTCCTTTCAGGACTCATGTGGAGACCTTACACTTTTCGTTATTTAGGGTCAATTACCAACTTTCGCACCATAAAGATATCTTTTCTAAATCGTTTCGCAATTTGTTTTGATCTTATGATGATTTTATTAGTCGATAAACGACAGCGTCATCTGCAAACAACCTAAGACGGCTGCTCAGATTGTCTCCCAAATCATTTATATAGATAAGGATTGAAACGTCCCCTTAGGAAAATTATGAATGACAGTGCTGTAAAAACCCTTCTACGTTATTTGATTTTCAAACAGCTGAGCAAAACTCAACGTACTCAAACAGTTTTCTCTTTACTTATTCTGATCATCACTAAACTAACACACAATATTTTTAGCGCAACGCAAATTGACTTTCAATAATCCCTACAAAAGAATGGCCCAGACTAACAAAAACCTATACCTTTCATGAATCACTTACCTCACAAAAATCTTCGTTACTTGATCTACTGCAATACAGCGAGCCCCAACCCAATGTTGCCAGCTAAATGAAAGATTCTAACTACTAAAGGCACTAACTACTGATAGGCATAGTTAGCAAATGAAAGATTTTGATAGAGAACAAACAATGTATTTATCTTAATAGTGTTCAAAATCCATAATATATATATATATATATATATATATATATATATATATATATATATATATATATCAGTTCATGACATCCAGTCTTACAAATTTCCCTGTTCTGACGGACACCCGTCCAGATCGTCCGTTCTCAAAACTCTGACATCTCTCTCCCTACATCCACCACTGCTGGCGGCTCACCTCCAACTGCCCAACGCTACAATAGCGAATATTCCAACAATGCCAACCAGCCACAGACTGCACACAGCACAGTTAGTGATTTTCATACAGAGCGCTGAGTGTCGTTACCAATATAAAAACCTAAACAGCTTACTTAATGAAACGTCCCCCTAGAAAAATTATGAATGACAGTGCTGGAAAAACTCTTCTACGTTAGTTGATTTTCAAACAGCTGAGCAAAACTCAACGTACTCCAACAGTTTTCTCTTTACTTATTGTGATCATCACTAAACTGACACACAATATTTTTAGCGCAACGCAATCTGACTTCCAATAAACCCTACAAAAGAATGACCCTGACTAACAATAACCCATACGTTTCATGAATCACTTACCCCACAAAAATCTTCGTTACTCGAACTGCCGCAATACAGCGAGCGCCAATACTGCCAGCTAAATGAAAGTCTTGTCCCCGTACATAATAAATAAGGAATGTGTAACAACACTTTGGAGGAATACATATTGACACTTTCCGCTACAACAGAAGCCTGACCGATTGCGGCTGTTAAGTCTCCTTTTATACTCTAAAGAACCAAGACGGCAGCATTCCGGCATGTTACCATCACAGAAAGCAATTTCGTAAGGTATTTGTTAACTGATACTACACGGAAGTGACTGGCACAAAGTGTAGTGCAGACGTTGAAAATACTGTCTGTCGGTGTTAAATGCACTCGAGTATTTCACAGGGTCAGACACACGATCCACTTTTTTACCAGCTATAAGAGTCTGCTGTAGCTTAGACCCGCAGACATACATTCGTTTCCTAAACTTCCACTTCTATACACAAGAATATGGGGAGTTGCTGTAGTACTACTGTACTCTGATTTGTAATATACTCATGTTTTGAGCTCCAAATCCTGCGGTATTCTCTCACAGTGCATACGAGCTGCAAGTGAAGGTCTAGTTACACTAAAGTGAGCATTGGAGCGTGAATGCGCGAGTCTCCTGCGTGAACGTGCCGGCGGTGTGCCCGATAGACCTGCGCTATGGCTAAACAGCGAATTCGACTTCAGGCCACACGCGTTATTACGTGGAAGCGGCATTCTGTTGATGGGCGCACATGAGCAGTTTTTTGAAGCCGCGCCTACAGTTTAACGATTCGGCTTCCGCACCAGTTCGTTATTTCGTGGAAACAGCAAACCCAAATCCCTTTTCGGCATTCCGCGAATCAGTCGCCGCACCGCCGGCATATACACTGATTTAAATGTAGCTGTAGTTGAACGTATTTAGCAGGTACACAAAGTTGCAGCATGAACCTTTCTTTTTTTTATTTGTGTCGGAACTCATACAGAATAGTTTCCGCCATAGTGCAAGAACGCGTCTGTAATGAACTACGCGGACAAGGCCGCGTACTTGAATTTGGAAGGTCCTAACAAGGAACGAGAAATAATTCCAATGTAATGTGAGCAGTTAATATTTTTGGTATAAATATGCTGATCAACCTAAACATTATGACCGCGACTTTGGATGCCACGTGGTGGCGTTGCGGGCACATGACGCGGTTAAAAAAGTACACTACTGGCCATTAAAATTGCTACACCAAGAACAAATGCAGATGATTAATGGGTATTCATTAGACAAATATATTATACTAGACCTGACATGTGATTACATTTTCACGCAATTTCGGTGCTTAGATCCTGAGAAATCAGTACCCAGAACAACCACCTCTGGCCGTAATAACGGCCCTGATACGCCTGGGCATTGAGTCAAACGGAGCTTGGATGGAGTGTATAGGCACAGTTGCCCATGCAGCTTCAACACAATACCACACTTCATCAACAGTAATGATTGGCGTATTGTGACGAGCGAGTTGCTCGGCACCAGTGACCAAACGTTTTCAATTGGTGAAAGATCTGGAGAATGTGCTGGCCAGGGTAGCAGTCGAACATTTTCTGTATCCAGAAAGGCCCCTACAGGACCTGCAACATGCAGCCGTGCATTATCCTGCTGAAATGTATAGTTTCGCAGGAATCGAATGAAGGGTAGAGCGACGGATCGTAACACATCTGAAATGTTACGTCCACTGTTCAAATTGCCGTCAACGGGAACAAGAGGTGACCGAGACGTGTAACCAGAAGCAGGCCATACCATTACGCCGGGTGATACGCCATAATGGCGATGACGAATACACGCTTCCAATGTGCGTTCACCCCGATGACGCCACACACGGATGCGATCATCATGATGCTGTAAACATAACCTGGATTCATCCGAAAAAATAACGTTTTGCCATTCGTGCACCTGGGTTCGTCGTTAAGTATACCATCGCAGGCGCTCCTGTCTGTGATGCACCGTCAAGGGTAACCGCAGTCATGGTCTCCGAGCTGATAGTGCATGCTGCTGCAAACGTCGTCGAACTGTTCGTGCAGATGGTTCTTGTCTTGCAAACGTCCCCATCTGTTGACTCAGGGATCGAGACATGGCTGCACGATCCGTTACAGCCATGCGGATAAGATGCCTGTCATCTCGACTGCTAGTGATACGAGGCCGTTGGGATCCAGCATGGCGTTCCGTATTACCCCCTGAACCCACCGATTCCATGTTTTGTTAACAGTCATTTGATCTCGACCAACGCGAGCAGCAATGTCGCGATACGATAAACCACAATCGCGATAGGCTACAATCCGACCTTTATCAAAGTCGGAAACGTGATGGTACGCATTTCTCCTCCTTACACGAGGCATCACAACAACGTTTCACCAGGCAACGCCGGTCAACTGCTGTTTGTGTATTAGAAATCGGTTGGAAACTTTCCTCATGTCAGCACGTTGTAGGTGTCGCCACCGGCGCCAACCTTGTGTGAATGCTCTGGAAAGCTAATCATTTGCATATCACAGCATCTTCTTCCTCTCGGTTAAATTTCGCGTCTGTAGCACGTCATCTTCGTGGTGTAGCAATTTTAATGGCCAGTAGTGTAGATTTGCGGAGCGGACACGGGGCAATCGGAATTCAATGCTCGATCAATGGAAACGCCTCAGCTCTTCGCGTGAACCACATTTTTGCTACACTACGGCGGTTCGAAACGTGCAGCGCGCCGCGTTCACAGGCCGGTGGGGGAAAGTATTATGCTATGGGACACATTCTCTTGCGCTTGTGTGGACCCAGTGTTACTAGTCGTAGACATGCTGACAGCTGCGAACCACCTGAACCCGTTCATGCATGATGTCTTGCCCAACGATGATGTCATATTTCAGCAGCATAATTGTCCGTCTCTCGAAGCCAGAACCATGCTACAGTGGTTTGAGGAGCATTATAGGGAAATCACGTCGATAGCCCTGCTACCAAATACGCCTCATATAAATCCTATTGAGCCAGATCTGGGTCGCTATTGGGCGTCATCACTGCCTACGCGAATCAGCGAATTCCATGACCTGTGCGTAGATATCGAATGCCACATACCTCTACAAACCTACCGACAAACTGTCGTATCCCTGAAACGCAGAATCAGTGATGTACCTCGTTCCAAAGACGCTCAGACAAGCTTTACGCAGGTGGTCATAATGTTTTGGCTAGTCGGTGTATATCATTTGCACTTCATCATTCCTCTCGGTTTGAGGCAGATGCACCTGAGAAACACAGTTTATATTTACCCATTTATGTCACATGAGGGAAGTTCATTGCATCTGGGACTGATTATGAATGAGTATTGGAACAAAAATATGCCCTTTTCTGAAAGACTTTTGAGTTATAAATGATTCGTTTGCTCTCGGTTTTATCCCTCTTGATGTTGGCCAGCGGTATTTATATGAAGACGTCAGTTCCACAATTTAGTTTTGTTGGCAACGAGAAATGCAAGGTATTTCTTTCCTTATGGAATCTCTCCATACAGCTAACGTACACATGTGGCCATATTTAAACCGCATTGTACCTTATTGTCGGTATAGCCAGTACGAAACTCTGAGATTTGTTGGTAACATAGTAGGAGCCTTTCGAAAAAAAGGAATAAGGTAAGAAAATCTGGGTTTTACGTCATGTTGACATCGAGGTCACTACGAACGAAGCACACGCTCCCAATGTTTCAAGGATGGGGAAGGAAATCGGCAGTTCTCTTTCAAAGGAACCATCTCAGCATTTGCCAGCAGCGATTTAGGAAAATCATGGAGAAACCCAACTCTAATTACCTGGGCGCAGATTTGAATCGTTGTCCTCCAGAATGCGAGTCCATTGTGATAACCTCTGTGCCATCTCGCTCGGTGAGCTTCTCACTGTAATACAATGTTTTCGTGATATCTGATTGGGTGAAGAATCGACATTTGAAGAAGGCAGTGTCACAGCTGTACTGTAACCATGGTATCACGTGGATGGGAATCACAGTAATGAGAGAGGTAAACGAGGATAGCGAGCCATCGAGGCAGATATTTTCCCCTCACTCAGTATTCAACAGAACGTAGAACTCTAATATTTGTGTAAAGTACCCAGAGCCAAGCGCAGTACACTCTCGTGGGGAATATACCAGTCCTAAAGGACGTCAGACCCGTTTTGTCTGGTGTTTCGGCAGACATTTGCATTTTCGCTTTTGTAATGCGTAGCTGCAGTCAGTCCAAACACATACTGCTCGTTTCAAGTCCGCCCAGTAACGATAGACGGCGTCGGTTTGTTTCTCGTTACATACAAAATTTTTTTTCGAACAGCACTTTTTGTTCCTATTCGATAGATGAGTCCCAGATTAGTCTAGTGCAATATTTATTTTCTCGACATGTATTTACAGGAACACTGAAACTCTGTAGCGCAGCTGCATAGCGGCAGCAGCCAGCGCGGGTTATCGAGGTAGGAGGGCCGTTGCTGGAGTACCGGTTACTGATTGTGTTTTACTGTTCCTGTTAACACATATCGATGAAACGAATGTCGCCCTACGTTAATCTGGCACCGTTCTATCGGATGGGCGCGTAAAACACCGCTTTAAGAAGGACATCATCTTTACTCCAGTGACTGTTATAAGTTGTTATTACACTATTGCAATTTCGGCCTTTAGGCCATTAACAAGTGATATTATGGCCTAAGGCAGAAATTGCAGTAGTGTAATAAAAACTTATAATAGTCACTGGCGTAAAGATGATGTCCATCAAAAAAAATTTGTGACTGTGAATCCCAGCTACAACAAGTTTATTCACCGCTTTAAGACTCATTTTGTTCCACCGCTTTAAGACTCATTTTGTTTGTAACTGGAAACAAACCGATGCCTTCCGTCGGCGTTTGGCATTTCATGAAAGACATGATGAGCAATATTTGTTTGGGATGACTGCAGCTACACATTGCAAATACGAAATTGCAAATATCTGCCGGAACAACAGAGAAAACTCTCCCAACGACTCTTAGTCGGAAAACCATATATATGTTGATATAGAGACTTGATTGAGAGATTAGTCATAGTATTATGAATATTCGGTGTTCAAGACCTTTAAACCCAATACCTATACATTCTTGTTTGTGGGTATCAATGATCTAAAATTGTACAGAAGAAAGAGCAAAAAGCGAGATGAACAGCTAGGTCTCGTAGGGCCACTGCCCTCATACAGTAGATACATTAAAACAATGGTTTTTCAATCTCTGCTGAGCCATTGTGGACGCGGAACAGCGGCTGGTCAGATATTTAACAAGCAGCTGTGCGTCTTGAGAAGTTGTTTCATTTTATTTTAACAACCAGTTCCGTCATTTTAATATGCCATCTGCAGCCCCAATATGCACTACATGTATAGACATTCGGCTGTATCGCCATTGGCATGCTGGAGCCATCAGTATCTGGATACTGTGAATTCGTTGTTCGTGTGCTTCCTTCGAACATTCTGTTGACTAATTGTTTCCAAGTCTTCGAAGGAAGCACTCGAATAACGAATTCATGGTATCCAGATAGTGATGGCTCCAGCGAACATTTGAATGTCTATACATGAAATGCACATGGGGCCTGTAGATGGCATATTTAAATGCTCAAACTGGTTGTCAAAATAAAATAACTTCTCATAATGTACGAGTGTTTGGAGATTATCCTTGGTAAATGTTTTTTCAGTTTGTTGAAGCTGACAGCGGAAGTATTTTGAAATTTTTTTGTGAGCTACTTAAAATCGGTTGCGAACTTTTGCGGCCTTACGAGACATTCACAACTGATTGTAAAGTGTGTTAGATTTACTGTGAACTGTTGAAACAATCTTCGTTGACTTCCTGTGAATTCCAAGTGTTCGAATGTCAACACATCCCATTCCTTCTTCATAATGAATACATTCTCTCCAGTTCCATTTGACAAATCCCTTACTTGGATAAAATCGTACTTGCGACCGTGGTTACGGGATGTAAATACTATCTTCAGATTCTACAAAAAGAGAGAAACTAATACTGATACTATATAACTAAACATTAAAAGCATACATAAACATGTGAACATCGGATGATACCGTGAACGAGTACGATAAAACAGTACGAGTCGTGCAAAACATCCACCAACTTCATTGGATGGTTTGAGTTAACAAGTACCACGAAAAATGGTTCAAATGGCTCTGGGCACTATGGGACTTAACATCTGTGGTCATCAGTCCCCTAGAACTTAGAATTACTTAAACCTACCTAACCTAAGGACATCACACACATCCACGCCCGAGGCAGGATTCCAACCTGCGACCGTAGCGGTCACGCGGTTCCAGACTAAAGCGCCTAGAACAGCACGGCCACACCGGCCGGCTCAAGTACCACACCGGACAAATGTATCCTAATCGAAAAACCAGGAATGAACGAACAAATAAACACTCATTGTCAGATCAATGTAACCTGCGAATGGACAGACATGTGGTATAGCCTGAAGAAAGTGAAATGATGACATAAATACCATAGAATTCCAATTCTGTGAAGTGCTCACCCAAACGGTATGTCGTGGACACCTAGAAAATCCCGGTCAAGATACCGCCGCTCGATCCCCGGTATTAGTTCTGGCGGCGGCCATTCCATGACGTGCGAGTCTACGGGAACTCAGGCGTTTTATTGCGGTTTGTGCAGCTGTCTGTTGACTGGTCTTGCTGGGTTCCTACGACATGCGGTGGGCTGGTCAATTATACAGTAAGCTACTTTTGAGTTTCATACATTGGCGTTCTACAGCACTTATGCCTTTATTTTACTTCATTAAGCCTATGCGATATGTCTGGTCGTTCGCAGCTGTTTCGTAGGTTACATTAGTGTGACAGTGAGCGTTTATTTGATGATTCATTCCCGATTTTTTCGGTGTGCTACAGGTTGACTCAAAGAATTTTGCATGCCTCATCCGCACGACATCTCGCATGCTACCAGATAAGTTTGCTGGATTGGTGCGATATTCTTGTACGTATTTAAGGTATCACCTAAGTTCGCAAGTGTATGGATTCTTTTAATTTATGTTATACGTAATCCCTCTTAGTTTCTCTTCTTCTTTATAGCATCTGAAGATAGGAATTACATCCTGAAACCAGGATCATGTGTCAGAATTTATCCAAATAAAGATTTGTCAACTACATCGGAATTATTCATCGTAAGGGCAATTATTAGTAATGAAACATTTTGGCAACAGTTATGGATACCCCACTAAGAGAATAGCATGCTACTTCCTTTTCGTTTCTGATATCACAACATATACAATGATCCACTTTGAAACGTTCACTCAGTGTTTCTAATTTTCCTGTTTATATAATTTTAAGTTTCACAAAGAGTATTATATCACAAAATTGTATCTTGAAGTTTTAGCATATCTTTTGATTAGTAGCTTTGTATATGTTTTTTCAAGCTTTATATAAAAGTTTTTTTAAAACATTTATTTAATCCATTTTAAAAAGATCTGTTAATTACAGTGTAATTTTTAATCATCCATTATTATAAACTTCTCCAACTCCAGACCCAGACTTCACGTACGTCTGTACAAGGAGCAGGATAATACCCTCATATATCACTTGCTGACTGTGTTTTATCCAGTTTCACAAAGCATTGCTTAGTGAGCACCTAATGCTGCTTTCAGTCGAAATGAAAAGTAACTTTCGTTTTACTTTTTTATGTTGCACCTTGACAGATGTCCCTGATGTATCTTGTTGAACTCCATAACCACTATGGATTGTTAGCGCAGCCGTACTTTTAAAAAACTTCATTTTGATTTCATTACCGATTTCGTTCTTCATGCCTGTATTTAGCTGGCTCATTTTTTAGTTACGGTAATACGTTCTTCGGTAGCATGCCCTTCGCTCTCTCAGTTTGTTCTAGTGACGGTATTTTTGGTTTGGTCCTTAAGCGTTGAAGTGTACAGAGCACACGTATACTAAAACACCAAAGTGAAGCTAAACCACGCGGACACAACTGACAGTTGGTGAGCACGTTCAGTCTCTAAGAAAGCGACAACAGTTTCAACCATGTCCATTACTGGATTTAATAAACATTCTATTTTAAATCTGATGCTTGCACGAATGTGTGCTCACTTTCAGGACTGCCATACCCGCTGCTTAATAGACACATATATCAGATGTAGGTTCCTATAGCACTTGGCAACGGCCTTTGATGCCGAAATTGGCCAGTCGTGCGGAGAAAAGTAAAGAAAATACTTCTAGACAACAGCCCAGGTGGAACCATGACAATATCTTTCACACCTAAGTGTCTGGAAAACGGTTCATAGAACCACTTTTAACTATGTCTCGACCATTGCACTCTCGAGAAGCACGTGGAATTTCTCTTATTTCATCAAAATATTCGCTTCTTCCTATGCCTCGTTTTAAAGACCGCCACAACTCGCTTATCACATCTGTATACAATCTCTCCTATTTGACGATAGTAGGAGTTACCATCCTTTGAACTTTTTCGAACTCATCCATTAGTCATTTCTAGTAAGGTTCACAAAACGCGCAGCAGTACTCCAGAAGAGGACGTAGTAGCATAGTGTGTGCAGTCTCTTTGGTAGAATTTTTGCCTGTTCTAAGAGTTCTTTGTTTCACCTTGCCTCAAAATTTTCTGTGTGATGGTTCCAGTTTCATTGTTCGTAACTGCAGTCACCAGCTACTCGTTGAGTCGACAACGGTTAAGTCTGTGTGTAACAAAAACTTGACGAATTTTCATTAGTAGACATATGGAGGATCTCACACTATTTGTCATTTAGTCGGCTGCCAACTTTGCAACAGCAAAGGGCCTGTAATCCTTCCTTCGAGAAACCCAGATATCACTGCGACTTCACGAGATGACTTCCAGTCAGTTACTGAACTGCGACCTTTGTAAGAGGATATCATGAATCCAGGCACACAACTAAGACGATACTCCAGAGACACGCAATCTGATTAGAAGTCGCTTGTGAAGAACGATTTCGAAAGCCGTACGCAACTCTAGGAAAATGGAACCAATATTAGGTCCCTTGCCAGTAGCACTTATACATTGTATGACTAAAGAGACAGTTGAGTTTCACAGTGTGTCAATAGATCGTTTCCTTCCACGAATTTCCTAATGCTGGAACACAGTATAAGTTCCAAAATCCTGCTCTAAATCGGTGTCAATGATAAGAGTCTATAATTCAGCGGATTACATCCTTTAGTGAAATAGAATTTGATAATTCAGAAATACAATATAAGTATGTCGGTAAAACTTTTCATGAGCAGCCAAAGAAACTCTAGCCGAAGTAAATAATTACAAGGGGACCAATCATTGCATTATTTTGTATCAGATGTAGAGAAGGACGTAAAAATAAAGAAAGAAATATTTAAAGTGACTAAATGCACAAAATGTTCAGCACGAGACAGAAGAGCGCGACAAGCAAAAAATTAGAAAAATCGTCACAGAAGTAAAATATGAGACAAGAGGATATACTTGTAACTAAGCTGATAAACATTGACGATATTTAAATTATTGAAGAAAAATCTAATGAAAACACAACACATAAAATATCTTAGTATTCAGTCTTGGGAAAATATTTTAAGGAGATGTTGATAGAAAACAGATAAGATCTCTTGGATACAATTAATAACGAAACGGAGATAGCAGAAAATAGTGAATGCTTTTCCTTGGACATAGATTATTAAAAGTTTCATACAATGCTTTAAAGAATGATAGAATTAAAAGAATTAGTGGAACCCCAGATGAAGTGCTGAAATATGGTACAGATAATTACTGATGTGAAATCATGCGAAACCTTTCTGAAAAATTTTAAAATGGCGAGGCTATCCCTGACGAATAGAAGTTGGGATGTATACCAGTTATTCATAAAAAGTAAAAAATGTTGAATGAAAGAGTTATAGAGAAACAATTGTCACCAATATATGGTTCAAATGGCTCTGAGCACTATGGGACTCAACTGCTGTGGTCATAAGTCACCAATATATGTAGTAGACTTTGTGGAAGGATTGTTAACTATCTTTACAGATGTGATCAAGCTGTAGAGGAAAGGCGTAAGGCCTGGATCAAGTGGAATCAGCGCAAAGCTGAACCCAACCATCAGGCTTTCATGGAGCTAAGAAAAACAACAGCGAGCATCATTCGCAAAACCAAGAGGAACCAAAACAGGTCTCATTATTACAAGCAGAAGAAGACTTCAAGAAAAACAATTCAAGCGATCTTTACAAGCGACTCAAGAAACAGACTACTTCATAGACGTCCCAAAACCTATTTCTCAGAGGGCCAGATGGGACACTCCAAATGAATAACAGAGACTTCACAAAAATCTTTGCAGAATACTTCCAGAAACTCCTCAATGCAGAAAAACCGAAAGAGAGACTTGCTTTCGCCGAGCCCACTGTCAGTAACCAGGACTCTGTACCACCCAACAGGGAGGAAATAAAGAAGATCATCAAAGATCTTAAGAACAACAAGGCCCCAGGTGAAGATGGTATAGTGGCAGAAATGTGGAAGTACGTAGATGACCAGTCCCTGCAGGGTATCACCCAGATCATTCAGGGCATTTGGAGAACAGAGGTCTTCCCAGAGGAATGGACCTCAGCTGTAATCCATCCACTACACAAGAAAGGAAGTAAGACCGACCTCAACAACTACAGAGGCATCTCCTTGTTGCTTATAACCTGCAAAACTTTTCTAAGACCTTGCAAAATACAGTCGCCAAACAGCTAGACTCCCAACTAGGTGAATACTAGGCTGGTTTCCGTGCAACTAGGTTCTGTACAGAACGATTCAAAACGTCAAGACCTTCCTCTCATATAGGAGCCGAGGGGGACACCCCTGGTAGCCGTTATGATAGACTTCCAAAAGATATATGACTCAATAGATCGACAGACCCTCTTCTCTAGCCTGTGGGAACTTGGCCTAGATGGGAAGATTATCAGACTGGTCCAAGCTTCCCTGAAGAACACCACCTCCAAAGTGAAGTTCAGGGGTGATCTCTCAGCGAGCTTTCCCATCCAGACAGGAGTCAGGCAGGGGGATGGCCTTTCTTGCATCCTCTTCAACTGTGTTCTGGAGTAAATTGTCAGAGAATGGACTTCCACATTGTCACCAGAAGCAGGACTATAACTTGGGTACTAGGAAGACAACCTCGATATACCCTGTCTAGCCTTTGCTGATGACCTCACCCTATTGGCCAAGACCATGCAGGAGTCTACTCACCAACTGCAGAGCCTCTACAGTATTGTGGTAAAAACCGGCTTGAGGGTCAACATACAGAAGACTGAGTTTATCACCAACATCGAGCAAGATTCTTCTACAATCACAGTAGAAAACAGTACTATCTGTAAAGTTCCTGCAGTCAAGTAGTTGGCAGCATGGATCTCAGCAAGCGAGAGTGAAACCTTGACCATAGACGCCAGGTGCACCAAGTTAGAGAGGGCCTATCATTCATGTAAGAACATCTATATCTCCAAGTACCTATCCAAGAACATAAAGCTGAAGCACTACAACTAGGTAGTAAAACCCTCTGCAGTCTATGCTTCTGAGAGCCTCCTGATGAATCGAAAGGGCCCACTCAGGAAACTAGAACTTAAAAAGACGAAGATCCTGAGAAGAATACTAGGACCCATAAGAGAGGAAGACGGTACCTACATAATCAGTCACAATAACGAGCTCTACGAACATCAGGAAGACATGGTCACATGTTTGAGGAAATGGCGACTGACCGTCTAGGGCACATGACCCACCAGAATCACTCCAGGCACAGCAACAGGATCCTCACAGTGACAAGTAGGGGAACGGCGTCCAGAGTCGAGTGGATCACCTCTGTTAAATCAGACTTAGAGTAACTGCAGATCCCATTAAAGACAACCGAGAACCGAACTCCGTACCGGAAGGCCATCCTACAGGGAGACTTCCCACTGTCTCTCACAAGCAAGAAGTGTACAGGCGCCACCAGACCTAAGTAGACGGATGAGAGGAAGCGGGCTCACCGACAGAAGATGGAGGCACACTAGGGCAAGAAAATGCAGAAGACCTTAGCTGAAAATTAAGACGAACCCCGTGGTCCCTAGTAGGCCGAAACGAAATGAAAAAATATTTATAGAGACAGAGTTTAAGTAAATTACGGCCGACAAACTAGCCGGTGTCAGAGCACAAAAATCAACTAGATGCCCATTTATATGATTTTACCCAGATGCATTTATTTGCAACAAGTACTTGAAAAGAAAAATATTCGAAATTGTCGCCTTCAATTAGTATTTAGACCTTCGTTGTCCACTCACATTAATGTGATCGCTGCCTGTATCGTTGTCAATGGGCAATAGTCACCGGCAGACGGCAGGTGGCAGCACTAACAGTAGAGGGTATATAAAGTGTGTCTTATATAAAGTGTGTTGGAAGACGCAGAAAACAATTCATTCGTTGTCGTAACGTGGAAATGACATCCAAAACGGCATGCTCATTGGCTTGCAGGCCTAGGTTTGAAGCATTTTCGAAACGACTTCCTGTAAACTATGGTTAATGTACACCATTCATGACAAAATTGGGCTATCCAAGACCGGTGCCGAGGCAACTATGTTGCAGCTTGGGCCATAGATGACACGGATGAACGACAGCTGCGGAGATGTGTACGAGCGGACAGACGGGCAGGTGTTGAACGACTGATAGCCCAGATCAACCAAGGGGCTACCAAGTCTCTCATCAACGACCGTTCAGGGAACGTTGACGCGTATGGGCCTCTGCAGCAGGCTCCTGATTCATGCACCCTTCTGACTGGTGTTCATCAGCAACGAATACTGGAATTTGCAAACCCTTACCGCAAGTGAACGTCTAATGAGTGACGACAGGTGGCTTTTTCAGATGAATCACGTTTTATGTTCCATCGGAAAGATGGCTGTTTGATCAGCGGAAGGGTTCAGGCCGGAGGTGTCAATCCCTGAGCTACCTCGTTGTTTCGGAAGGCGTAATGGGTCAACACAAGTATACACCTATCCTTGGAGACCATGTTCACCCATACATGCAGTCTCTTTTTCCTCGGTACGGTGGCACCTATCAGAAGGGCAATCCAACGTCTTACTCAGCTTACAGTCTACGTGCTCAGTTCTAAGACCACCAGGGTGGGTTTATTGTACCCCCATAGCCACCAAACTTCCGGGATAAAAGGCAATCGAGGGTCTGTGGGATCACATCCATCCGGCTGTTAGCACCAGAGGTCCTCAACCGAGAACCTGGTACAGCTAGGCATGGACCTGGAGTCGGCATGGTTACACATCTCTGTCAGTACCTTCCAGAACCTCGTTGACTGTCTTCCTGCACATCTCACCACGTTCCGCACAGCAAAAGTTGGGTTTTCAAGCTTCTGATATGTGATCCCATTAATGTGACTACACAGCAGCCTATGATAATATAACTTTATGCAGACTGTCAATGTTCTTTAAAATAATCAAATATTAATCCTATACCAATTAAAATAGTTCAGAACCTATATGAAAACTCTACAGCAAGATTAAAAATACAAAACTTTCCCTCCCCTGAAATTAAGGTTACAAACAGATTAGGTCAGGTACGCAGCCTATGACAAATACTTTATGAAAGCATTGAAAAAATTGGAAGCAAAAAAGAAAACCAGAATCCCACTAAATGATAGTACTTCCTACTCACTTCAATTTGCTAATGAGCACCTAAAATAATGAAGACAGTGATTATATCGCCAGGAGATTGATAGATGATTGTAAGAAATAGGGCCTTCAGGTCATCATGAATAGCATAAAATATCTGGTAATACGAGGAACAAACCAAGATGTGACATGGACAAAGGGATGGACCCAATTGCTCTTGCTGAAGAGTACAAGATTTAGCAGTAAAAATCGCAGAAAGTGGTTAAAAATATAAAGAAATTAATTCAAGAATAAACGCAAGGATTTTATTGTTGGAACATTAAGTAGTACGTGATAGAATCAATACATGGAAAAAAATCTTCAAAACGGATATTAAAAGATTTTTGAAACACTGTTATGGGAAAAACAACGCTCTTTATATTATTATAACCTATTTCAGTACACACAGTCGTGATAATTATAAAATTATCGAAAGCATTACAACGAACGGATTAGACACACTGACATTTACATTCCAATTAATGAAAAGACTGATGACATCAGTAATTGACTTTTGGAGACCCTCTGTACGGATGGCCGAGTGTCAGAGAGTGCTATGAAGTATAAGGAATAAAACAGAAGTCACAAGACAGATCACTGATCATATGGTATGACCGTACGAAAAGAATGTGAGACGGCTGATTCCCACCATGGGTCATGGAATTGGAACCACCAGAAAGAAACACAAGACGAGAGGGAGACTACCGGCTACATGCATTAGGAGAAAAAATAGTGAGGAAAATGTATCGACAAGTACGCACTCATGGAAAATGAAAATTAAATTTGATGTACAACGTTGGATTACCAGAAAATGTAAATTCATTGTAAAAACGGGGAACAGTAATAATAATAGCTTCTGTTCCGTATCTTTTCTATTGGAATGACCTGCACAGCTTTTCAGACTTTAGATGCGGATTTTAGTTGAGCGAGCGGTTGTGTACGATTAACAAAATTGGAGCGATTTCATCATCATACTCTGAAAGGAACCTAATTTTATACTGTATAGAAAGTAAGATTTGCCTTAATTATGACACTAAGACAGTTCTTGTCCCTGTCCAAATATACGACTGGAACAGGGCACTACAGCATGACTGCCATCTGTGGTTCAAAACATTATATTCAAAGGGCGCTGCAAGATCAGGCAGTGATAGCGTGGCACCACATATGGTACGGTCAGTAACCTTCAAGATGACGCTCACACCAGGAAGTACGTTTTTTGTTTTGAGCCATCAGTCTCCTGACTGGTTTGATGCGGCCCGCCACGAATTCCAGTCTTGTGCCAACCTCTTCATCTCAAAGTAGCACCTGCAAACTATGCAAACTGTGTCCTCAACTATTTGCTGGATGTATTCCAATCTCTGTCTTATTCTACAGTTTTTGCCTTCTACACCTCTCTCTAGTACAGTGAAAGTCGCCGCGCGGGATTAGCCGAGCGGTCTCAGGCGCTGCAGTCATGGACTGTGCGGCTGATCCCGGCGGAGATTCGAGTCCTCCCTCGGGCATGGGTGTGTGTGTTTGTCCTTAGGATAATTTAGGTTAAGTAGTGTGTAAGCTTAGGGACTGATGACCTTAGTAGTTAAGTCCCATAAGATTTCACACACATTTGAACACATTTTTACAGTGAAAGTCATTCCTTGATGTCTTAACAGATGTCTTATCATCGTGTCTACTGTCTTTGTCAGTATTTTCCTCATATTCCTGTCCTCTCCGATTCTGCTCAGAACCTCGTTCCTTTTCTTACCAGTCCACGTAGTTTTAAACATTCTTCTGTAGCACCGCACCTCAAATGCTTCGATTCTTTTCTGTTCCGGTTTCGCCACAGTCCTACTTCATGCTTCAGCAAAAGATATTATAATAGGTTATCCATTCGCCATTAGTTACCTCTCCCACCACAGAGAGCGCCGAAAATTCGAACTAAGTGATACATACACCAAATAGCTGACATTCACACGCCAAAGGCATGATTTCAGCGGGTACCGGTTATCGTCCAGTTATCAAGCAGTTCCATTTAATGAGTTCTACAACTGCCTACAAGTCGTCAGACAGTTTACGCCGAGGGTCGAACAAACTTTACATCAGTGCCACGCCTTCTCTGTATTCTTTTAATAAACGACTGTCTCGCTTGTGTTACCTGCCGATTTCTTTTTTCACATGTCACGTCTAAAAGCTTCTTTCAGAAACTATGTTAACTTCTTGCAGAACTATTTTAAAAAAGCCATGAAATTTATTAAGAGAATGAGCTTGACCAAATTTATTATGGTCTGAACGACAGCGGAACATGTCCATAGATACATGAAGGCATTGGTGGGCAGCATTTTGTGTGGAAACATCCCCCAGGCTGTGGAAAGCCATGTCTCAGCAATATCCTTTCTTACAGAGTACTGGTTCTGCAAGTTTCGCAGGAGAGCTTCTGTGAAGTTTGGAAGGTGGCTCAAATGGCTCTGCGCACTATGCGACTTAACTTCTGAGGTCATCAGTCGCCTTGCAAGGTAGGAGATGAGATATTGGCGGACGTAAAGCTGTGAGGAGGGGTCGCGAGCCTTACTTTAGCAGCTGAGATGGTAGAGCACTTGCCCGCGAAAGGCAAAGATCCCGAGATCGAGTCTCCATCCGGCACACAGTTGTAATCGGCCAGGAAGTTTCATGTCAGCGCGCACTCCGCTGCAGAGTGAAAATTTCCTTCTCGAAAAATCCAACTAATACTTAGAGAGCCCATGCTGGGCCCACTCCATACAGATAGCCGCAAGAACACAGCTGGACCATTAAAAGTCACACCAAAACTTTACGCTGTTCACAAGGGCAAAATTTACTGAATGTAAGATCGCGTGTCCTTATCCAGGTGTCTCATCAAAGGACCAACGCAATGAACAGCAAGCATGTAATTAGAAGGAAGTTTTACGACGGGAATCTGAACCTCGTCAAATTATTCAAATACCAAGGAGATGCTTAGCGAATACCAGCCTCTCTCAAAAGTCTTTCCACTTACAGAGCATTACCCAAGATAACGCACCTTGCAAGACACTCTGCTGGTGTAATATGTTGTAATTGCAGTTACAACTGCGCTGCAGCACTGCTAAATGTAAGCAACAACTTCAAAGCTCTTCACTGGGCATTAATGGAGAGACGTAAACATGCAGATTAGGGTCCCGCTCTGTCACACAAGGCGGTTTGCAGCACCAGTCTTTAGGCCGCGGTGGAAAAGGCCCCCCCTTCTTGTTATATGATGTGCTACGGCAGAATGCGGCCCATACGCCCATCGTCGAAAGCACAGGCGCCATCTCCGGACCGCCAGCTGCTCCGCACGCCCCACGAGTTTTCCAGACAGACACTATAAGTCACCTGTAGACACCCTCTACCCAAAGGTGAGCGTGCACCGAAGGCTGGTGCGGTAGGTCAATTCGCGACTCGGCTCGCTGTGAAATCAGTTTTTATCAAAACTGTGTTATTGTTACCTAATTACCATTCTTTTACTTGACCTTCAACATTTCATATTTTTTTGTTATACTTAACATTATTTTTACTTCTGTGTGACATTCATATTTTTGTAGTCTTCAGCTCGAACATTGGTTTGATGCAGCTCTCCAAGCTACTCTACCCTTTGCAAGCCTCTTCATCTTCTGAAAATTCTTACTGCGTTCATCTCTTGGCCTCCCTCTACGATTCTTGCCCCTCACTCTTCCCTCCAACAATAAATTGGAGATCCGTTGATGTCTCAGAATGTGTCCTGTGAACCGTCCCCTTCTTCTAATCAGGATGTTCCACTTATTTATTTTCTCCCCAATTCTATTCAGTACCTCCTCATTAGTTACTTGATCTACCCATATAATCCTCAGCACTCTTCTGTGACACCACGTTTAAAAGCCTCTGTTCTCTTCTTGTCTGAAAGTTATCATCCTTGTTCCACTTCCATACTCTCCAGACAAGTATTTTCAGGAAAGACGTCCTAAGATCATATTCGAAGTTAACAAATTTCTCTTCTTCAGAAATGCTTTTCTTTCCGCAGCCAGTTTACGTTTTATATTCTCTCTACTTTGACCATCAACCGTTATTTTACTGCCCAAATGAGAAACTCATCTACTATTGTTAGTTCCTAGTTTCCTAATCGAATTCCCTCAGTATCATTTGAGTTAATTCGACTACATTCTACTATCGCTGTTTTGTTTTTCTCGATGTTCTTATATCCCCCTTTCAAGACCCGTTCCTTCCGCCCACCTGCTCTTCCAAGTCCTTTGCTGTATCTGAGAGAATTATATTGTCATCGATAAACTTCAGAGATTTTATTTATTTTTCTTGATCTTTAATTCCTACTCCAAATATTTCTTTGGTTTCCTTTACTGTTTGCTCAATGTACAGATTGAATAACATCGGGAATACACTACAAACCTGTCTTAGTCCCTTCTCAACCACTGCTTCCCTTTCATACCATTCAACTCTTACAACTGGCATTTGTTTTCTATATAAGTTGTAAGTAGCCTTTTGCTGCCTGTATTTTACCCCTGCTACTTTCAGATTTTCAAATGGAATATTCCTGTCATCATTGTCAAACCTTTCTCAGATTGTATGTATGTTGTAGGCGTTGTTTCGTCTGTCGTTGACCTATCTTCTAAGGTAAGTCATAGGGTTAGTATTGCCTCGCCAGTGCCTAAATTTCTCTCGAATCTAAAATTGTATTATCCGAGGTCCCTTCTACCAGTTTTTCCATTCTTTTGTAAGGAATTCGAGTTAGTATTTTGCAACCATTGCACCTGAAAGCGATACTTCGTTAATACACGTACCTTTGAGGATTGGAATATAATAATTGTTCTTGAAGTCTGATGGCATTTCTTTTTTCTCATATATGTTACACACAAATGATGTGCCTTGGCTGGCCTCCCAGGGCTGTCAGTAAAATTCTGACGGAATGTCGCCTCCTTGTTTCGACTTAGAAATTTCAGTGCTCTACCAAAGTCTCCATTCTCATCATCCACGTTCTCTTCCATATCTATAATATTGGCTTCAAATTCCTCTGCCTTGTATAGACCCCTCCATAAACTCCTTCGAACTTTCAGCTTTAGCACTTGTTTCCATCTGAGTTCTTAACATACATACAACTGATTCTCTTTTCTCTAAAGGCCTCATTAATATTCCTGTAGGCGGTATCTGTTTTTCGCCTAGTGAAATATGCTTATAAATCTTTACATTTGTCCTCTGGCCATTCGTGCTTAGCCATTCAGCACTTCCTGTTAATTCCATTTTTTAGGAGTTTGTATTCCGTTTCGCCTGCTTCATCTGCTACATTTTTTATATTTTCTCCTTTTATCGATTAAATTCGGTATCTCCTGTCTTATCAAAGTATTTCTACGTTTTACCTAATTGATCCTCTGTTGCTTTCTGTTTCATCTCTTAAATCCATCCATTCATCTTCCGTTGTATTCCTTCCCCGTTTCAGTCAAACACTGCCTAATGCCCTCTCTGAAACTCTCAACAACCTCTAGCTCCAGGTACTGTCTCCTTAATTTCGTACCTTTTTGCCATTTCGTCAGTTTTAAACTACAGTTCATAAACGATAAACTTTTTTGGAGTCCACATGTGCTCTTGCACATAGCCTACAATTTGAAATGTGTTTGGAAAATTCCTGTCTTATCATTAAATAACCAATTTGAAACATTCTGGTGTCTCCAAGTCTCTTCCACGTATATAGCCTTCTTTCGTTTCTTAAACGAAGTGTTAGCGATGATTAAATTATCCCCTGTACAAATTTCTACCAGGCATCTTCCTCTTTGATTCTTTTCCCGCTATTTCAGAGTCACCTACTATTTTCCTTCTCTTTCTTTTCCTACTATAGAAGTCCATTGCCCCAGTACACTTCTATTTCAGTCTTCCTTAACTATCTGCATAATTTCTTTTACTTCAACATACATTTCTTCAATCTCTTTATCATGCGCGGAGCTAGATGGCACATGAACTTGTTCAAAGTTGTTTACCGAAATTCCTATTTTCTTATTCGTTATTAAACTTACTTCTGCACTATCTGTATTTTGATTCTGTATTTATAATCCTGTACTCACTGACCAGAAGCCCTCTTCCCCCATACACCGAACTTCACTAATTTTCACTACATCGAACTTCAACCTACCCATGTCCGTTCTTAAATTTTGCAATGTACCTGCCCGATTAAGGTACCTGACATTCCACGCTCGATCCGTAGAACGCCAGTTTTTCTTCTCCGGATAACAACGTTCTCCTGAGTAGTCCCCGCCTGGAGTTCCCAATGGGGAAATATTTCATCTCCGGAATATTTTTCCCAAACGGGTGCCATCATGATTTACCCATACAGCAAAGAGCATGCCCTCGGGAAAAATTTCGGCTGTAGTTTGCAATGAAATGATAATTAAATCGACATCCTAGCTGCAAACAGGCGTTGATATACATCATTGGGGACATGTTGAAAATGTGTGCCTCGACCGAGACTCGAACCCGGGATCTCCTGATTACATGGCAAGACTCTCTATCCATATTTTTTTAAATTTAATTTTATTTTTATTTTTATATTCCACGAAAAGAGTAACAAAAATGGCTACAATGAAATTACATAAATATGGTGACAGATAATTGCAGTCATAAATTACAGCATTCAAAGAATGAGTCTTTAGCAGTAGCACAATTTAGCACTTTTATTGTCACCTTCAGCTGGTGGCAGTTCAGCATTCACATTTTCTTCTTCTGCAGCCGGTTCTTCATCATCATTTCCCAGGCCCACCGAGGGCACAGAGGATAGTGTGCCTGCAGGGACTCAAACCTTGCACGCTCCTCGTGAGACCCACATTCACAACATGTCCACACCACTACATTCGTAGTGCGCCTAATAGATGTTTGCCCATCAAACTCATTACTCGTGGCAGATTAATCTACCAAGTCCCGTACGAGATGGGGCATAGCTTATGCGTTGGCACAAGAAGGCCAATGGCCGGGTAGCCATATATAGCCTTCATATATAGTTGTAGTTTGCCCTTGCTTTCAGCCATTCGCAGTAGCAGCACAACACGGCCGTTTTGGTTGATGTTAGGAGCTCAGATCAGTCATTTGTCCAGACTGTTGCCCCTGCAGCTACTGGAAAGGCTGCTGCCCTTATCCAGGGACCACACGTTTGACTGGCCTCTCTACAGATACCCCTCCATTGTGATTGTATATACGGGACGGCTATTTTTATCTTTGAGGCATGCAAGCCACCCCGCCAAAAGCAAGCTCCATCGTTAGGGGGTAGTTAGATTGATATCAGCCTAGGTAATCTTCGTTATCTATTCCAGACCTATTGTTACTGCCGCCTATATTCCTTCTGTTCAGAAATTATCTCTTGATTGATGTCTTCATATTCGCTACACAGTTCCATATTTTTTATTTTAATCGTTTATCGTGTTGTTTTTTGCTTAATTCCGTTGAATAACTCTATATTTGTATATCCTTCTGCACCTTCATATTCCTTATGTTACCACGTTGTTCTATTCTTGTTTGTAGATTTACGCTTCTCATTGTCCTGCTGACACCTAGCTTTGGTGAACGTAACAGAAAGCCCCAGTAAACATTGGTGCGAAGTAGAGTATGCCATGCAAAGCGCACACGCTTTCGGAGTATATATCTAGAAGTCAGTTTGCCTGTCCATCTTCAAACAGCCGGTGTAAACAATAAATGTCGTCTCTTGCACACATACCAGAAGCTGCACAGATTGGCACAATGGTGAAACGTGACGAGTACAGAACACTGTGGGCAAAGTACTGGTGGCAGCGCCGCACGTGCAGCAAAACCACGGAAGAGTCCGCCAGAGAGCGAGCAGTCGGCACGGCGGCTGGCAGCCCGCGGGCGTTTAGGCGGGCGCTCTGCTCAGCTCAGCTCCGACTCGACTCGACTCGACTCGCTAATGAAGGACAGGCGGCGCTTCTGATGTGATGGAGGAAGGGGGTGGGGGGGTGGGGGGGAGGGCAGAGACTGCCTGCCGCGGCCGCCAGTAACAAGGACTAACCAGCCCTCCCTGCCGGGAAGTCACTCTTTCCAATTAAACGCAGCCGTCGTGGCGGCTCTTACATGGTGACGTGGCTTGCGTTATTACGTGCAGCTTACGGATGTGGGAATCCCCAGAGTGTCCAATGAATAAGGTCTCTTACAACTAACGACCATGTCAAGAGATCCTCTTCTGAATAATGAATATAATAAGAGTGGCAGTTCCTTTCCTCTAAACAGACAGACTAGTTAATTGGCTAGTAATATGTTCTGCAAATAATTTTCCACGGTTTTTATCGACATTATGTGGAAGCATTCAGTTTATTGGCTTTGTGTAAATGGTAGGTTTGCGTGTATGGATACATTCTGGATAATAAGTATGTAGCTCATTTACATTAAATGAAATAACAATAAACATATTAGTCTTCGATTTTATTGATGTAAATAGTGAAACATTTGAAATTTAGTTTTTTTCTACTTACATATATTACAGGTTTCTAACAATTATTTTTGTATGACAGAAGATGCTGTCTGGATGAAATGATTTTACCGAAGGTAAAGCCTTCTTCGTTGTTAGCCCACATCATGTTTATTTTCAATTTCCTCTTATGTGATTGCTGTTTCGACCTCGCTGCTGGGATCTCTGACGCGACATTCTTATGTTCCCTCATTACCCGAAAAGCGTTGGAGATCAGTTTGCAGAAAAACTAAGATTTATAGGTGAATGTGACACTGGTCCTTAACAGTTCAGCCAACCAGGAACGCCTGCAAATCCTAAGAATGTTGATTATGTGAGAATAAATTGTCTAACAACCTAAAGAGTTTTACCTTCAATGACAAAGGTCATAAGGCTTATAGACTTTCATGAATTAAAATTTGCTCCCACTAGGTGTTACACACTTTACATTACTGAACAAATTATCAATGATTTTTGTGACTAGAGAATTAACTTCATTCTGGAACAAAGTCATCTCTAGTAATCAGTAATACAGCATGTTCGTATTTCTAGCTCTCCTTCCAAATGCCTGTATCAATTTCAACCAAACTTGGCACAGAAACAGCAGGCCTCACGAGTATCAGCTCTGTGAGATTTATAACCTCCTAGCTTCAATAGGAGTGATGATAAGGGAAAACACGTGTTTTTCCAGCCTCTGATGTATAGGCTACTCTGTGTGACAGGCACGTTGTGTGGGAACAGTAATGGCCAGACAAATCAACCTGCTTTGTAGGGTAGCTTACATGTCGGGGGCAAGAAAGAGTTCTGTGGGACCAAACATTTGGGCTGCACTCCAAGATGGGAGCGTTGTAGTAGAATAGTACCAGCATGCCTGACCAACCTGCTTTGCATAGTGGCCTGCATGCCAGGAGCAAATAGATAATTTTCAAGCACCTGCACTGTAGGTGTGTTAAAGGAGTAGTATCGGTTTGCTTCATTGAACTGTACTGAACTTCACTGACCTGTATGATCATGGCTGGAGACAGGTTGAGATGGACAGAGGAGGGGTCAGAGAGATTGAGAGGGAGGAGGATGTGGACAGAGAGAGGAGAGGCGGAGTAGGAGCAGGAGGTACATGAGGCAGGTGGAAGATGTAGAGGGTGGTGGGCAGTGGGCAGTAGGAAAAGGTTGAGGGGAGGCAGAGGTGGAAACAGGGGAAGGGCAATATTACCAGAGGGAGAGGGAGAAAGATACCGTCAGAAGAAAGGATGGAGGAATTGGACAAAGGAATGGGAGTGGTTATGAAGCGACAGGGAGAGTGAGGAGGAGGATATAGGTAGAGGTGGACAGAGTGAGGAGGAAGACATGGACATAGAGAAGGGGAGGAGGAGGTGTGTTCAGTATATATGTCAAAAGCATATGTGTGCTATCTTCAGAGATGGGGATCTGAGCCAGACCCACATCGAATTTTTGTGACAGATTATTGGCTGTTGGTCTGTTACACAAGCCAACTGGAACTCTAAACATGGTTTTTCGGTAGTTTTTCACTCTCTTTTAGACAAATCCTTAATGATTCCCTACCTCCATCTCAGAAAATAGGATACACAAGCTGCTCGATTTACGGTAACAGTCAGTACATGGCTTGCGTGATTCATCATTGGAGCAGACACTTTCCCTCCTTCAGGTTAAGTAACAACTGTGGTAACAAGATAGGCATCTACTTTAAAAGATCACATATTGCTCCAACTGCTTGTTTTTGTACAATGAATTCCTTACAAACTCGCGCCACAAAAAATTGTGATATGAGACATCAATGAGTGGAAGTATGTGATATATTTGTCCCTACCTTCGTTTGGAATGAATAAAGCCAATTAATATCCCTTCCTACCGCACATTGCCGGCCAGAGTGGCTTAGTGGTTCTAGGTGCTACAGTCTGGAACCGCGCGACCGTTACGGTTGCAGGTTAGAGTCCTGCCTCGTGCATGGATGTGTGTGATGTCCTTAGGTTAGTTAGGTTTAAGTAGTTCTAGGGGATTGATGACCTCAGAAGTTAAGTCCCATAGTGCTCAGAGCCATTTGAACCTACCGCACATTACAGGTTAGCCTGTTATTAACAAAATGAAACATGTAATCAGTAACAGAATACACATTATGGCCTCCATTTATACATTCCACTTTGTGCCTGAGTAACGTTATCTCTGAACAGAAGTTGAAATGTCGACATCTGCTAATTACCTCACTGTCTACAGTTCCCAACACCCAAGCCTTTATAAACATGTTCGATATCATCACGACCCTAAACAGATTGCAAATATTCGTTGGATGTTGTTGTGGGTATAACAGTTCAGTTACACATAGATCTGTTGTTTGCTATTAACGGCAATTGTTTCTCTTAAGTATACTTTCAAAAATGGTTCAAATGGCTCTGAGCACTATAGGACTCAACATCTAAGATCATCAGTCCCCTAGAACTTAGAACTACTTAAATTAACCTATGGACATCACACACATCCATGCCCGAGGCAGGATTCGAACCTGCGAGCGTAGCGGTCGTGCGGCTCCAGACTGAAGCGCCTAGACCTGCTCGGCCACACCGGCCGGCGTATACTTTCATTCGGAGAAACTTTCTTCTTCTCATGCATACTATGAACAAATGTTTTCCTCATCTACTACACATAAATTGTATCTCTGAACCTAGAATAACAAACGTACTGCACACATTAAGACTCAAACATTAAATGCATTATCGGGTAGCACTTCGGGCAGCCTCGACATGTGACACCTCCAGCATTATGCTTCAGGAATAGCGTGAAATTGTGAGACGCGTAGGATGACCCCACCATCGCGCCAGTGCACTACCTATACGATATTTGCTGTACAATAGTTTTTCGTCAGAGTATAAAGAAGTTTAGTTGATCAACTAATGTACTCGCCACGTCAACAGCGGATCTTTCCTACAGCAAATATGTTTTAAAAGAAGTATAATTTGATTTTACCCTGCATTTTAAGGCTGAAATAGCCTACAAAAGTGTTGCACACTAGCTCCGAAGGATAGTTTCCTCTAAAATTGGCATGAAGCTCGCCAGGGAGGCTGTTTGGAATATAAACTAAGAAGTACAAGTATTGCTAAATAGAAAATAATGCAAATCCATGAAATTAGCGGGTAGCTTACGTAAATGTAGACTTAATGGCAGTAAATAAAAATTTGCATTTTTGATTTCGTTTTTGTTTTTGTTTTTTAGAATTTCACGATTTTCTAAAGGTCACTGTGACGCTCAACCGCCATGTTAGAACAGTGCAGACAGCGACTCACTATCGATATTTCACTTTTTGGCATGTGAAAGGCTTAAAAGCTTGGAATGGCTACCGTTTACTGAAAGACCACATTGAGAACAGAGCTATAGTATACTGTTGCACAGATTTGTTCCTGGGAGGGAGCCGCTTAAGGGTGAGTGCGTGGTTTCCACGAACATTGTACAGAATCGATTAAGACGAATGCTGGGATGGTTCTTTTGAAAGGGAACCGATTTTTTCCTCCGCCCTAGATCCAACCTCATCATTGATGGGATGTTAAAACTTCTTTCTCATTCTTCCTGGGCACTTATTTATACCATATAGTAAGTCAAATAAATGTAACATTTTGGTTCATATCACTCCAACTGTACCAGAGCTACGCTCTGCAAGCGATTTCTTCCTACCGCGTACCCAAACTCAGGTGTTAAATATCATCAGTACTTCCAAACCACACCTGAAATTATGGATTTGGCACAAATGCTGTAGGTCTTAGAAATTTGTATATGTAATTCCCTTCACACACACCCCACATACTAAATATGCTAAAAGTGTATTAAACAAGTTTTTTACAGATAGTGAGACATACATATAACACATTGGTTGAAACTGTTGAAGGCACTACAAAGTTATTTTTATAAAACAAAATATTCCTGCAACACCCCAACAATATTAGTCTTAAGGGGTGTTTTGTACGATAGTAGTTGTCTCCTGGCACTAATTCATATGTATAACACGTTTGTTTGAAATTCGTCCAGGCGTTTCGGACCTATGCTGGAACATGCATACATCCACTTAATGCATGTAGGGACTTCATAAAGCAAATGGCACATGTCGTCTCATTCTAAGACCATTGAACGACAAGAGTGGCGTATGAAATTACAATGAAATCCTAGCCGGCCCCTGTGGCCGAGCGGTTCTAGGCGCTTCACTCCGGAACCGTGCGACCACTACCATCGCAGGTTCGAATCCCGCCGCGGGCATGGATGTGTGTGATGTCCTTAGGTTAGTTAGGTTTAAGTAGTTCTAAGTTCTAGGGGACTGATGACCTCAGAGGTTAAGTACCATAGTGATCAGAGCCAATAAAATCCTAGCTGCTTACAGGCGTTGATAAATATCAACGAGGAGAGTTAAAAATGTGTGTCCCGACCGGAACTCTCGTCCGGGGTCTCCTGCTTACATGGCAGACGCTCTATCTTTCTCATCTCTTTTTGTTCTGTATTGTTCGTTGAAATTGTTCGGGGTGGGCGTCCTATGACACCCTTTCAGGTTCTTCATTGATCCGTTCAGTCAGGTTTTTTTTCTTTTTTTTTTATTACAGAGTGTAACTAACTCTCTGACCGAACACGCTGAGCTACCGTGCCAGCTACTACCCTACTGAGCCATCAAGGGCACAGAGGATAGTGCGACTGTATGGACTTATCTCTGGCACCCTCCCCGTGAGACCCACATTTCCAACGTACTGTCCACACACTACATTGGTAGTGCCCCTGCCCACTATACTCATTACTCGCGGCAGTCAGTCTACCGATTCCCGTAAGAGTTTGGGCAATGTGAGTGCATCCGCACTAAAGAAGATCATTGGCCAGTAAGCCTTATCTGTATGAAGATAGTTTCTGTTCTTTCGGACATTTCCGAAAAAACGGGTACCATCTTCATATAGAGTGGCATATTGTCAGTAGTTTGAATAGCTGGTTTCCTGCAGAGACGGTTCTGCCACGGTAGAGATAATCAACGCGTCGCAGTGTGCGAGTGGAACGGCGCGATAATTGGAAACGTACGCAAGAGCTGAAGTACGCGAGGCAGTACTGTTCTTGTGGGCAAAACATTTGAATTAGAAAAAGTTTAACCTTGAAATTCTGGCAATGTTGCGTCCAGCCTTAATGAAACTGTGCCACCAGTTTGACCAAAGCCACACAAGAACTGAGTGGTGCTGATCGGCAAGAAAAGACATCGACGTCGAGGACAGAAGACAATGTCCCGATAAATGAGGAAGAAAATGTGGGGAGGGAAAGAGAGTTTCTAACGATGAGGGGGTTCACACAGCTGTTCTCGAATGGCTCCGTGATCAATGCCATCGTCACCCGCGCGTTTCGAATGTAATGGCGTGTATCTAATCAATTATCGTTTATTCTGTTTGTAAAAGCAGGACATTTTTAATCTGGCTGGAGATAACGGGACAGACAGCCTGAAAGCGGGTATGTTCCGCCCGAAACAAGACGTATTGTCACGTTATATATGTACCAAATGCAATGGTGCGTCAGTAGTTTGACAACAATAGTGCCAACAGTTTGAGCAACGCCACACAGACATGTGTGATACTGGTAGAAAAGTAAGGTCATTGACATCAGGCGACAATGTCCAGTTAATCGAGCAATTGATTCACAGATTTCCAACGATGAGGATGCCCACACAACGGTTCTCGAACGGCTCCATCAGGAAGGAGCGAATTTATGTCAATTTATGTCATCGACGAATCGAACAATAGGTAGAACGCTGCGAACGTTTCTTACAGAAACTTGGTGACTGTGTAGAATAATAGTGTCACCTATCTGTGTCACTTTTAAATATTGTACAGCATGCAATATAAATTACTCGGCTGCCACTAATAATGTGTACCTTGCATTTTGAAGCCCCCTTGTGTCTAGGACATAAGACTCTTCCCGAATGATATACCACAGATCACACACAGCAATTCATCCCTCATCTCCCTCCAGTGACGACATTGAAAATCATTATTCTCTACAGTTGACAGGTGATCCGTCTTTTGCTTCCCTCAGCCGTTCCTCCTGTTTCCAGAATCACAAAGCCTAGTGATTAATGTTGTTCCAATCACAGTAATGAATTACGCGCCATCGGCGCTTTCCAGCCTCGTATCAGCGAGCACCAAATTAAACTCTCATCCTATCGTCTATGTCTCTGTCAGCGGCGATTTTATTTCTGACGTCAGCTTTCAAATCGTTAGCGACTGCTAGTTCAGAGAAGGTAGTGTCTCACAGTCCCGTTGACAGCATGGCTTCAGAAGCTTTCGAAATTTCTTGTATAGATGCATACTGTTTACCTGCCACAACGTTTTAGGTCGGCAGAGTACATTAAAATCTAAACATTCTGGCGAAAACAGACAAACGGCTGTAGTTTCCTCGATCAGTAGCTACCCACAGCGGTAAGTACTGTAAATCAACCTTAAGGAGAAAAAAGCAGTCATTCGCGGAAGCTTACACACAGTGTAATCTACTAAAACAAAAGGAAAAACTTATTTCCTTAAAGTGCTTGAGCAGCTTTGGTACTGTAACCTGGACGGTTGCATGATGTATGAAATTCTTTTCCAACTGAGCACTAGCATATCCTCTCAATTGCTGCCCAATGCCTCAGTCTCCTTCTACCTAATCTCAGTCAATCAGTAAAAGGAAACAAAAATCATTGTGGTCGAACAGTCAATTGTACTTTGCAACAACTGAGTTCGCGGTGGCAACGCCAAAGTGACCTACAGCGGGAGAGTACTTTTAACTGTGAGTTAGTATTACAGTTTCATTTACACAGTGAATTGAGAACGGCTCTTCCTTCTTTGAAGTTAAGTTCATACGGTTTTTCTACTCAGGAAGTGGCGTGTATGAACACTGTATGATCAAAAGTATCCGGACACCCAGTAATGAATATTTATGTGGGAAGTGTTCACCCTTCACCTTTCTGACAGCTTCAAGTCTACCAGGGCATTTTCAGTGGGGAGACTATCAATGTCTGTGGAGGAATGGCAGCATATTTTTCTTTTTTAAAGTCGAAAGCAGATGATGGACGCTGGGGACTGGAGCAAAGTCGATGTTCTGACGTATCACAAAGATTTCCATTGGGTTAAGGTCGGGACTGTGGGCGGGCCAGTCCACTTGACGACTGTTATCGTCCACAAACCGTTGCTTGATAGATGTTGCTGTGTGACAGGGTGCTTGCATCATACAGTCATCGTCTCCGAATTGTTGCAGTACTGTACGCAACACACAGTGTTGTAAAACGTGTTCCTATCTTCCCGAATTTAGAATTTTCTTGCGGCATTACACATGATAACGGGAAACGTTCTCAGGCATTCGCGGAGCCGAGACTCTTCCATCGGCTTGCCGTAGGGTTTGGTGTCATTCATCGCTCCAGATCACTAGTTTCCAGTCATTCAAGATGTATCTCTTTTCACTACCTGAGGCGTCTCTTAGCACTGACTATCTGACTAGAGAAAGGTGTTTACCAAGGGAAATCGCCAAGAAGCCTTTGTTTGTTTAGACAACCAGTTTTGGCATCTCAGTGTCATCTTCAGGCCCCTATGCACTCCACGTGTAGACACTCAGATATGGTTGTTGTCAAGTCTTCGAGGTAAACACTCCAAAAATGAATTCACGGAATCCAGATACTGAAGGTTCCAGTTATGCAACTATCGACATAACTGAACGTCTGTACATGGCATGCATACGGGCTAGTAGATGACATTAACCAGATGCTGAAGCCGATTGTCTAAATAAAACTTCACAAAACATAGAGATTTTTGGCTGTTTTCCTTGGTAAATATTTGATTGGCAGCTGTCCCGTGTCCACTATGGATCAACAGAAATAGAAACGTGTGGCTTGTGAGGAGTGAGTTGCTCGACCGTTGTACCGCCTTGCTTTTAGCTCAGTACGGACAGTGATTTTGCTAGCCTGACCCCTGATAGCACTTTGGAAGTAACGAGTGGTTCCTTCCACTGATTTAGAGCCATTTTTTACAACCAACTTCCACAATTCTCCGCAGTCCCTCTCCGTCAGCACGTAAGGTCGGTCTGGTCTTGGTTTAGCTGTCCTTGTTCCCTTCGCATTTCCACCTCACAGTAACGTCACGAATATTTGACAGGTGTAGGCTTAGAAGGGTTGAGGTTTTGCTGATTGATGTGCTACTCCGGTGACATCCAGAGACTGGTTCACGTTCGAAGTCATTGAGCCCTCCTAACCAACTCTTTTACTAATTTTCTGTTGACAACACAGAACTCCCCGCCTCCTTTTATACTGGAGGATCCGTCACGCGTAATATCCAGTGGTCAGCTCCGTTTTGATATGCATGTCCGGATACGTTTCATCAGATAGTACACGTAAATTTCATATTAAAACAAGTAATTTTGCAAACATGAACTATATATCCTTTGTCGATTAGATAACATTGCAGATTTCTGGGTCTCGTAGACCAGCAGAGCACAGCGTTAGCCTGGTTTTAACACTGGCAGAGCTGTTAGAAGTGCAACACTGTCTTGCACACACTAATAAATCCATGAGAGTTACCAATGGTTGGTGACTACGTAGTTGAGAATCGAGTTGTTACAAATTCAGTAGTTGAGGTATCTGTACTTTGGCGTCTCACAGTGTGTATTGCTTCTGACATGCAGCTACCTGACTATTATATTTGCCAATGCATTACATTTCTGGAAGTATGAGTTTGTTCCGCGGTCAGATTCCACGATTAACTGCAGGTCGCCTTGTAATTAACTAGATGAATGAGGTTTGCAGATGGGAACAAGGCGCGACTGCTACGGTCGCAGGTTCGAATACTGCCTCGGGCATGGATGTGTGTGATGTCCTTGGGTTAGTTAGGTTTAAGTAGTTCTAAGTTCTAGGGGACTGATGACCACAGATGTTAAGTCCCATAGTGCTCAGAGCCATTTGAAAACATTCGATTTTCTTGCTCATTTACTTATGTGGCAAAATACCATATCCAAGTACGCTTAATTTAGACAACGCAATTTGCTGAGAATGTGATGCGCACGTTGACACAGATGATGTGGAAAACGAACGTGTTTCACCTGGCTGTACGTCGTTCCCTCATCATGTGTTCAGAGGCGTATTTTTCAGTGATCTTAGGCAGAAAAAACGAGTACTATAGTTGGTAATCCAAGCGATAAATGAGAAATAATTGCACGCAAAAATCACAGAACTCCTTTGCAGAACAGTTATTGAGTGAACCCGACGAGGATGCATTGCAAAGTGTTAATGCGTTATACTGTTCGTTTACATTAAAACCGATTTATTTTGGAAAGCTTCTCTGATAAATGACAGATACATCTGACCGAGGTAACAATCACCTAAGGTTTTTTCCTATTGGTCTCCCAAATTAAATTAAAAAGTTAATGAAGAATTACATGACAAAGTACAAATCGTCATCAATTTACCGATATTGGTTACTTCACATTTACGTTACGTGAATTTCACTAAACTGATGAAGTATTTGAGAGTTGTAGCATCGCGTTTTAGTACCTGAACAGTGTAAAATCACGTAGTCTCCTTCCGCCGCCGAGCAGTGTGTCAGCAGTGCGCAAGTAGCAGCATTACTGCATTTACTAGGCAATCTTGTATTTTAATAACCGTTTAAATTTTGTGTCTATTTGTTTGCGCTCTCTATAGATTAGTTCAGACGTTCTTTGCACAACAGTTTTTAGCATGGATAGGGACTGCAACTGCTGTGTTCGGATGCAGGCTGAGTTGGCATCCCTTCGCTCCCAGCTTCAGGCAGTGTTGGTTTCGGTCACACAGCTTGGGGCTGTTGCCAATGGGCATCATTGTGGGGGTCTGGATGGGGGTTTGTTGGGGACGGCCAGCTCGTCCCACGCATCCCCCGATCGGACTAAGACTCTGGTTGCCCGGGATACTGCCCGCATTGAGGCTGATCCCTCACCTGTGGTAGAGTGGGTGGTCGTCTCAAGGTGTGGCAGGGGGCGAAAGACATTCCGGAGGGCTGAACGGAAGGCCTCTCCAGTTTGTCTGACGAACCGGTTTCAGGCTCTGTCTCAGGCTGATACTGATCTTCGGTCTGACATGGCTGCTTGTCCTGTTCCAGAAGTTGCCCCTCAGTCTGCAAGATCCGGGCGGTCGCAGAGGGTGGGCTTACTGGTAGTTGGGAGCTCCAACGTCAGGCGCGTAATGGGGCCCCTTTGGGATATGGCAGCAAGAGAGGGGAAGAAAACCAACGTGCACTCCGTGTGCATACCGGGGGAGTCATTCCAGATGTGGAAAGGGTCCTTCCGGATGCCATGAAGGGTACAGGGTGCACCCATCTGCAGGTGGTCGCTCATGTCGGCACCAATGATGTGTGTCGACATGGATCGGAGGAAATCCTCTCTGGCTTCCGGCGGCTATCTGATTTGGTGAAGACTGCCAGTCTCGCTAGCGGGATGAAAGCAGAGCTCACCATCTGCAGCATCGTCGACAGGACTGACTGTGGACCTTTGGTACAGAGCCGAGTGGAGGGTCTGAATCAGAGGCTGAGACGGTTCTGCGACCGTGTGGGCTGCAGATTCCTCGACTTGAGCCATAGGGTGGTGGGGTTTCGGGTTCCGCTGGATAGGTCAGGAGTCCACTACACGCAACAAGCGGCTACACGGGTAGCAGGGGTTGTGTGGCGTGGGCTGGGCGGTTTTTTTAGGTTAGATGGCCTTTGGCAAGTACAGAAAGGGCAACAGCCTCAACGAGTGCGGGGCAAAGTCAGGACATGCGGGGACCAAGCAGCAATCGGTATTATAATTGTAAACTGTCGAAGCTGCGTTGGTAAAGTACCGGAACTTCAAGCGCTGATAGAAAGCACCGAAGCTGAAATCGTTATAGGTACAGAAAGCTGGCCGAAATTTTTACAAAGGTACAGACGGTGTTTCGAAAGGATAGATTGCATGCAACCGGTGGTGGAGTGTTCGTCGCTGTTAGTAGTAGTTTATCCTGTAGTGAAGTAGAAGTGGATAGTTCCTGTGAATTATTATGGGTGGAGGTTACACTCAACAACCGAGCTAGGTTAATAATTGGCTCCTTTTACCGACCTCCCGACTCAGCAGCTTTAGTGGCAGAACAACTGAGAGAAAATTTGGAATACATCTCATATAAATTTTCTCAGCATGTTAGAGTCTTAGGTGGAGATTTCAATTTACCAGATATAGACTGGGACACTCAGATGTTTAGGACGGGTGGTAGGGACAGAGCATCGAGTGACATTATACTGAGTGCACTATCCGAAAATTACCTCGAGCAATTAAACAGAGAACCGACTCGTGGAGATAACATCTTGGACCTACTGATAACAAACAGACCCGAACTTTTCGACTCTGTATGTGCAGAACAGGGAATCAGTGATCATAAGGCCGTTGCAGCATCCCTGAATATGGAAGTTAATAGGAATATAAAAAAAGGGACGAAGGTTTATCCGTTTAGCAAGAGTAATAGAAGGCAGATTTCAGACTACCTAACAGATCAAAACGAAAATTTCTGTTCCGACACTGACAATGTTGAGTGTTTATGGAAAAAGTTCAAGGCAATTGTAAAATGCGTTTTAGACAGGTACGTGCCGAGTAAAACTGTGAGGGACGGGAAAAACCCACCGTGGTACAACAACAAAGTTAGGAAACTACTGCGAAAGCAAAGAGAGCTTCACTCCAAGTTTAAACGCAGCCAAAACCTCTCAGACAAACAGAAGCTAAACGATGTCAAAGTTATCGTAAGGAAGGTTATGCGTGAAGCGTTCAGTGAATTCGAAAGTAAAATTCTATGTACCGACTTGACAGAAAATCCTAGGAAGTTCTGGTCTTACGTTAAATCAGTAAGTGGCTCGAAACAGCATATCCAGACACTCTGGGATGATGATGGCATTGAAACAGAGGATGACACGCGTAAAGTTGAAATACTGAACACCTTTTTCCAAAGCTGTTTCACAGAGGAAGACCGCACTGCAGTTCCTTCTCTAAATCCCCGCACAAATGGCTGACATCGAAATAAGAGTCCAAGGAATAGAAAAGCAACTGGAATCACTCAACAGAGGAAAGTCCACTGGACCTGATGGGATACCAATTCGATTCTACGCAGAGTACACGAAAGAACTTGCCCCCCTTCTAAGAGCCGTGTACCGCAAGTCTCTAGAGGAACGAAAGGTTCCCAATGATTGGAAAAGAGCACAGGTAGTCCCAGTCTTCAAGAAGGGTCGTCAAGCAGATGCGCAAAACTATAGACCTATATCTCTGACGTCGATCTGTTGTAGAATTTTAGAACATGTCTTTTGCTCGAGTATCATGACGTTTCTGGAAACCCAGAATCTACTATGTAGGAATCAACATGGATTCCGGAAACAGCGATGGTGTGAGACCCAACTCGCTTTATTTGTTCATGAGACCCAGAAAATATTAGATACAGGCTCCCAGGTAGATGATATTTTTCTTGACTTCCGGAAGGCGTTCGGTACAGTTCCGCACTGTCGCCTGATAAACAAGGTAAGAGCCTACGGAATATCTGACCAGCTGTGTGGCTGGATTGAAGAGTTTTTATCAAACAGAACACAGCATGTTGTTCTTAATGGAGAGACGTTTACAGATGTTAAAGTAACCTCTGGCGTGCCACAGGGGAGTGTTATGGGACCATTGCTTTTCACAATATATATAAATGACCCAGTAGATAGTGTCAGAAGTTCCATGCGGCTTTTCGCGGATGATGCTGTAGTATACAGAGAAGTTGCAGCATTAGAAAATTGTATCGAAATGCAGGAAGATCTGCAGCGGATAGGCACTTGGTGCAGAGAGTGGCAACTGACCCTTAACATAGACAAATGTGATGTATTGCGAATACATAGAAAGAAGGATCCTTTATTGTATGATTATATGACAGCGGAACAAACACTGGTAGCAGTTACTTCTGTAAAATATCTGGGAGTATGCGTGCGGAACGATTTGAAGTGGAATGATCAGATAAAATTAATTGTTGGTAAGGCGGGTACCAGGTTGAGATTCATTGGGAGAGTCCTTAGAAAATGTAGTCCATCAACCAAGGAGGTGGCTTACAAAACACTCGTTCGACCTATACTTGAGTATTGCTCATCAGCGTGGGACCCGTACCAGATCGGGTTGACGGAGGAGATAGAGAAGATCCAAAGAAGAGCGGCGCGTTTCGTCACAGAGTTATTTGGTAACCGTGATAGCGTTACGGAGATGTTTAACAAACTCAAGTGGCAGACTCTGCAAGAGAGGCGCTCTGCATCGCGGTGTAGCTTGCTCGCCAGGTTTCGAGAGGGTGTGTTTCTGGATGAGGTATCGAATATATTGCTTCCCCCTACTTATACCTCCCGAGGAGATCACGAATGTAGATTTAGAGAGATTAGAGCGCGCACAGAGTCTTTCAGACAGTCGTTCTTCCCGCGAACCATACGCGACTGGAACAAGAAAGGGAGGTAATGACAGTGGCACGTAAAGTGCCCTCCGCCACACACCGTTAGGTGGCTTGCTGAGTATAAATGTAGATGTAGATGTAGAAGGGTGCTGAAAAAGTCGTGCTACATTTTAAGACGGAAGAAATGTAAACAATTAAACCAATAATATTAAAAATTTATCTTGTTATTCAAGTCGGTGGCAAACTTCAATGAAAGTTCTTGCAAACACACATGTTAGTGAAGGAAGCAGTAGTATTTTACCTTTCTTCCATTCGCCTCCTGTGTCAGGGACTGTTTTTAATCAAACACTGTTTTTATTCCTTAGTGGTCAACCAGCTTTCCCAGTTACTGTTAGTGACTAGGCACATTCTTTAATTCAAACTGTCTGCTTCTCTTGCATGACCTAATATTTCATTTGGGTGTCAGAAATCAATAACGTTGTGAGTCCGTATACAGCATCTTTTAGCAGTATTATATTTTATGGTGCAGTATCTAGTGATTCATATAGCATCATTATTTACTCGCTCCCATGGCGGGTGAATCTCATACACACAACAGTCATCGATCACATCGCAATGGGCCAGAGATACGCCCTCCCCCGACCTATCAGGTCACATGGCGTGGTCGGTCCCGTAATCTCTGGGGTGTAGTCTCTGGAGCAGGATAAAGATACCTGTACAGCGACACTAAACCAGTTCGTATTTAGTCTAAATGCTTATAACATTTTATGTGCTAGCGACCTTCTTCTTGATGACCTGCACTGCAAGCTCAGAGTATTTTGGCGTTCGGCTGAATTTTTCAATGCATTACGAGGAACTGCCTCATCCACGGACTTTCCGTATTTCCAACAGTTAATTTTTTGTACATCCAGGTGTTGTGCACCGAACTCTCAGTTTTTAATTAGTCTTTTGTTCTAATATAGGGAACAGAAGCAACATTCAACACACACCAAAATGTTACCATACACGATTCTATTTTAGCTGGCACACTTTATTGACTAAAGAGACGATGTGATTTACAATTGTATACTTCAATCATTTCTTATGATGACTTATTTCAAAAAAAGTTATAAACTGTTCTTCGATATTCTAAGACAATCTTGTGAACCTCCTCCATAAAATACATACGTCTGTAGCGCTTACTTTTTTGCATAATACACTCACCATGTAACACGCCCGGGGGTGCAAATGGTAGGGGTCCCTTAAACTGGAATCACGCTTCTTGACCGTGCACTCTATCCACACCACGTATCTGACACTCCCGCTGCGGTCGTATTGTTCTGCTCCATACTGCTGCTGGCTTGCCTGAAATTATGTATCTAAATATGCAAATGGATTTAGGGGAGCCACTCAACATTAAACACAACACTGTCCTACATCTGGTATGAACAACTATATTCTGAGACGATAAGAAAATCGCAGTATGCACTGTTTACATTCTAAGTCATAAGTGTTTATATCAATTACCATTCTTGATGATTATCTGTCCACAATATCAACTCGACGAGCGTACGCGTAACCGACGCGACGCTGGTGATTGTTGATGATGCGGAAGCCGAGTGATCGAACGAAAGTTCTTACGCTCGTCACGCAACACAGATATTTGGTACCAGTCCTCCTTGACACTGGTAATAATATAACACTGTTCATAAGGTAAGATTTTCAGTTCTCAGTTCTCACTTGTAAGAGCGTGTGCGTAACCGTCGCGGCGCGGCTGGTTGTTGATGATGCGGAGCGCGATGACCCAACGCACGTTCTCACGCTCGCTACAAGACACTGGCATTTTGACTACATTCTTTCGTGGTAACTAATTTTTACTGATTCACATTAGACAAAACACGGAGCAGATGATTGATGCTGTACGGTACAACACGCAACGAGCGGACACACAAATACGTTATCGGCGGCATTGCTCATATTTAATTACTCCTTTGCGTCCCTTTTCACTGACTTCACTTCCATATCTCATTACTTTACTGTAGTAGCACTTGTAGCAACACTTGAAACTCCATAATAATCCTTTCCATGCAGAGCTATCCACAATACAACATAACAGCTTCGTGTCACGTTCTTGACTCTGGAAAAACGCACTGCCCGCAAAGATACTCCGCAACCAAGCCAGCGATATGACATTACGCTTACAAACAGTATGAAAGGCAAGCGTCTGGGTCGCAGCTAGTTCTGGCTCACAGCTTTAATGTTTCAGGAAATATGATAATAGCATGAGGTAAAGAAATACACTTAAGGGCGTAAGAAACTGGTACATCTGCCTAATATCGTCTAGGGTCCCCGCGAGCACGCAGAAGTGACGCAAGATGACATGGCAAGGACTCGACTAATGTTTGAAGTACAGCTGGAGGGAATTGACACCCTGGATCCTGCAGGGCCGTCCATAAATCTGTAAGAGTACGAGGGGGTGGAGATATCTTCTGAACATCACTTTGCAAGGCATCCCAGATATGCTCAATAATGTTCGTGTCTGGGGAGTTTGCTGATCAGCGGAAGTGTTTAAACTCAGAAGAGTGTTCCTGAAGCCACTGTGTAGCAATCCTGGACGTGTGGGGGCGTCACGTTGTCCTTCTTGAATTGCCCAAGTCCGTCAGAATGTACGATGGACATGCATGGATGCAGGTGATTAGACAGGATGCTTACCTACGTGTCACTAGTCAGAGTCGTATCTATACACATCAGGGGTCCCATACCACTCCAACTGCACATGCCCTATACCATTACAGAGCCTCCACCAGCTTGAACAGTCCCCTGTTGACATGCAGAGTCGATGGATTCATGAGGTTGTCTCCATACCCGTACACGTCCATCCGCTCCATACAATTTGAAACGAGACTCGTCTGACCAGGCAACATGTTTCGAGTCATCAACAGCCCAATGTCGGCGTTGACGGGCCCAGGCGAGGCATAAAGCTTTGTGTCGAGCGGTCATAAAGGGTACACGGGTGGGCCTTCGGCTCCGAAAGCTCAGATTGATGATGTTTCGTTGAATGGTTCGCACTCTGACACTTGTTGATGGCCCAGCACTGATATCTGCAGCAATTTGCGAAAGGATTGCACTTCTGTCATGTTGAACGATTCTCTTCAGTCGTCGCTGGTCACAACTCCACATTTGTTATCTTATGTAGGCGTCTCCGATCGCAGCGCATATTCTGCCTGTTTACATATCTCTGTATCTGAATATGCATGCCTATACCAGTTTCTTTGGCACTTCAGTGTAATTCCCGAAACAAATCGTACGCTGGGACTAAGCTGTCCTCCACCTAATTCTCCCTTTCATAAATATTAGTCCTAATGGGAGTACACGTGAACTTAAGTGAGTTTTGACAGAGCTGAAATGACATACTGGCAGAGTTAAGCGCATTGTGAGCTGAGCTCTGCCGGTGTACGCGGTAAGAGTTCATGCCACTACGCGGAAAGAAAGGGTTTCAAGACGTGGTCCAACATGCAGTTTTAATCTGTCAAGTTTAATGATACCTATTATTTCTCGAAAGCTAAACTTCGTCTAGAATGTGGGAACTACTACCTTCCGCAAGAAATTAGGGAATAGGAACCGCGCAGATATGATTCGGTTTCTTCAACTCCCATTGTAACTACTTATTTACTCACTGTTCGACCCTACAATCCTTATAGAACTTTGTCACCTGTCCTCGTTCGTCTTGTGCATCGTTTTCTTTCTGTAGTCACCGGTTCCCATTGTTCTAAAGTCCTCTTCCATATCTTCTTGCCACCTTTCCGTGATTCTTCCTCTTGTCTTTCTCTCTTCGAGCTTTCCTATGAACACTGTTTTCTTGGGAAAAAAAGCCTGCATGAAGTCAATAATGATAACGGACTAAGGGTGATAAATTTCGCTGTGGAAAGGAGATAATAATAAAAAGAACATGGTGTCCAAGGAACGATGTTAAGAGGTGCACCTGAGCATCGCCAGACGGAGTTACAAGGAACAAAATAGGCCACGTAGTTATAAAAGCCACGTAGTAGACATTGTATAAGGTACATACTACTTAGTGTGGATCAGACGCAGGCAGAAGATACATCTGGTAAGAAACAAATAGACTATGGGAAGAAATATAATATAGAAAGTCTCAAAATTAAAGAAAAGCAGGAAGAACAAAGAAGAAATTAGAAGAGATTATCGACACAAGAAAGGACACAGGGATGGAAGATGATGTGGGAACAAAGCTTGACATACTGAAAACAGCCATCAGAGTAGCTGCAATTGCAGTACTGGGGAGGATAAAACCCAAAAGATCAGTTTAATTATTCGACGGGTAGTGTTCACTGGTAACGAGGAGAGAAATGAAGCGAGGCAAAGAATGCTGCAAAGAAAAACAAATCTAGGTGTGGAAGCGTATAAAGAGACGAGTAAAAGAGAGAATAAGATATGCAGAATGAAAAAAAGACTGTATGAAATGAGGAAGATGGAGCAGTTGGACGAATTGAGGGACAGTAATGAGATAGGAAAATTTAATGTAACTTATACGAGTTAAACATCTCAAATTCCTGAATGGGAAAAGAAAGACACTTTCTTTAATGTAGTATATCCTTTTGTCTGGCATATTCATTACGTGTGATTACGTGAGTACCGATGCGTTTTAAGCTTTAATTTCAGCGGACAGCAAGAAATTACATTCTGGAAATTCGAATTTTACGAGAGGTACTAGCAGATTTAAGCTTTGTCTGCGCGGTGAGCTGGTCTCTGTAGGAGTATTTGAATTTATTAATGTCGGTAGAATACGAAACGTCGACGTTCAGCCGATTGTGGCGCCCTTGTTTTTATCTTGACGAATGGCACTCTTCAAACCATATAACGTTTGGTTATTCTGCGATAGATGCGAAAAGATCGGTCCTAACTGCTGCGAAAAAGCCTAATTTTGTTGGGAAACCAGCTTTGTGGGATCTTTCCGTACCACATTAATGTGACAACTAAACCAAAATTTTATTGAAGCTGTTTGTTATTTTTCACACTTTTGTTAAATGTTGCAGTATTCAGCATATGGTAGGCAGGCGTAAAACTTTACGAGATAGTAACTCACAGTGAGAGGTATATTCCCACCTGCTATAAGAATTTCATAGCTCAACAGAAAAGCCCTAAAATAAAAATCTGCCAAAGGGTATTCACGATTCTAAGCAGACACAAAACTCCTAATACTGCAACACTTGAGTCTAATATAGTCCTGAAATGCAAACCATAACTTCATTTGCTCCAGTTACACGAAACTTCTATCATCAGACGATAAATAAATTCTGTTTATGTGATTCTCACAAATTTGTTATTGGTTGTTCGTTGTGTGTCGACTAAAAATAGGATCATTGTTTGTATGACTAGTTTTTGCTTATTTACTTGCGTGCCTCAATGATTATCTCAGCATTTCCGGTCAGGTAATTTATGAGTAGCAGAAATTTTATTTCCCTGACAAAAGCCATTTTGTGATACCCACATCAAAGAAAGTTTTGCATTACCTCGGTTCCGAGAGTTCCGGAACCTCTACAGAAAATTGTAATAGAGATCAACATATATATCATTTCCTCCTTTTTTATTGCTCATGAAAACCACACATTGCATGTTGTACCATCATACAGCGAGACCTTCTGAGCTGGTGGTCCAGATTGCTCTACACACTGATACCTCTAATACCCAGTAGCACGTCCTCTTACATTGATGCATGCCTGCATTCCACGTGGCATACCATCCACAAGTTCATCAAGGCACTGTTGGTCCAGATTGTCCCACTCCTCAACGACGATTCGGCGTAGATCCCTCAGAGTGGTTGGTGGGTCACGTCGTCCATAAACAGCCCTTTTCAATCTATCTCAGGCATGTTCTACAGGGTTCATGTCTGGAGAACATGCTGGCCACTCTAGTCGAGCGATGTCGTTATCCTGAAGGAAGTCATTCACAAGATGTCCACAATGGTGGGCGCGAATTGTCGTCCATAAAGACGAATGCCTCACCAGTATACTGCCGACAATGTTGCACTATCGGTCTGAGGATGGAATTCTCGTATCATACAGCCGTTGCGGCGCCTTCCATGACCACCAGCGGCGTACGCCAGCCCCACGTAATGCCACCCCCAAAACAGCAGGGAACCACCTAGCTGCACGCGCTGGACAGTGTGTCTAAGGCGTTCAACCTGACCGGGTTACCTCCAAACACGACTCCGACGATTGTCTGGTTGAAGACACATGCGACACTCATCGGTGAAGAGAACGTGACGCCAATCCTGGGCGGTCCTTTCGGCATGTTGCTGGGTCCATCTGTACCGCGCTGCGTGGTGTCGTGGTTACAAAGATGGATGTCGGGAGTGAAGTTGCGCATCACTCAGCCTATTGCGCACTGTTTGAGTCGTAACACGATGTCCTGTGGCTGCACGAAAAGCATTATTCAGCAAGGTGGCGTTGCTCTCAGGGTTGCTCCGAGCCATAATTCGTAGGTAGCGATCATACACTGCAGTAGTAGCTCTTGGGCGGCCTGAGGGAGGCATTTCATCAACAGTTCGTGTCTTTCTGTATCTCCTCCATGTCCGAACAACATCGCTTTGGTTCACTCGGAGACGCCTTGACACTTCCCTTGTTGAGAGCCCTTCCTGGCACAAAGTAACAATGCGAACGCGATAGAACTGCGGTATTGACCGTCTAGGCATGGTTGAACTACAGACAACACGAGCCGTGTACCTCCTGCCTGGTGGAATGACTGAAACTGATCGGCTGTCGGACCCCCTCCGTCTAATAGGCGCTGCTCACGCATGGTTGTTTACAACTTTGAGCGGGTTTAGTTCAAAGGGTTCAACTGGCTCTGAGCACTACAGGACTTAACTTCTGAGGTCATCAGTCCCCTAGAACCTAGAACTACTTAAACCTAAGGACATCACACTCACCCTTGCCCGAGGCAGGATGCGAACCTGTGACCGTAGCGGTCGCGCGGTTCCAGACTGTAGCGCCTAGAACCGCTCGGTCACTCCAGCCGGCGCGCGTTCAGTGACATCTCTGAACAGTCAAAGGGACTGTGATACAATATCCACAGTCAACTTCTATCTTCAGGAGCTCTGGGAACTGGAGTGATGCAAACAACTTTTTGATGTGTGTATATTGAAAACTTTCTTAATAACAGTCTTACAACTGAAGAAGAAAATTTAAATCTGTGCAGTACAATAGTGCAAACAGTAAACTTTAAGGGTATTAGTAATTTTGATTGTGGACATATGATCCACAAAAACCGTCGCCGAACTTCCACATACTTCACACTTTTAAGATAAATTTGGACTGTACGGTTCTATGAGATATTTTTGTTATTTATTTTTGGTTTATCGAACCACACTGTGTTAGTAATATGTCGTGGGGGGGGGGTAACTTCAAAAAGCAAATTATACATCAATGTGGCAGCCTGAGTGACGTTTATTTAATGCTGCACTACACTACAGTGTGTCACGGATATTATTTTTCTATTTAGCCCTTAAGTTTCTGTAGAGAAATGTCGGTACGTTCAACAAATCATTCAGTTTCTCGACGATAGGAATTCGTTCCTTCTTGATGGTGCCGTTCGAAAACCATAGTGCGGACGTCCTCGTCGATGTAAACTCAGCAATAGCTGTGAATTAGTTCTTCGATTAACTGGACATTGTCGCCTGAACTTTCTTCCCGACCAGCACAACTGAAGTCTATGTGGCGTAGTCAAATTGTTGGCCCCATTGTTTCCGACTGTCCGTCCCGTTGGGCCAGCCAGAGCAAAAATGTACCGCTTTTGCTAGTAGAACAAATGATAATTGATTAGATGCCCTATCCCTCTATATTCATTACATTTGAAACGCGCGGTTGACTGTGGCAGCGCGGGCGGCGTGGAGAAGAGAGCGAATAACGAGTGGAGCGAGACAGGTGACAGATGCTGCCACTCAACTCAGCCAACAATCACACCGCGCGAGTGCGAACTTAACGTGTGGCAACACTGTACAGTTTTAGTTTGTACAGGAATATTCGGCCGCATTCAACGTTTTAGTGTTTGTGTGTTTGTAACGTTAGAAAAATGCCTAAACGCATGTGTACCTTTAATCTTACTTTGCAAAATAAGTATCCATGTATAAAAAAAAAGGAGGGCAACGGCCTTGCCGCAGTGGATACACCGGTTCCCGTGAGATCACCGATGTTAAGCGCTGTCGGCACTTGGAAGGGGACCATCCAGGCCGCCATGCGCTGTTGCCATTTTTCCTGGTGCACTCACCCTCGTGAAGCCAGTTCAAGAGCTACTCGACCGAACAGTAGCGGCTTCGGTCAAGAATACCATCATAGCGACCAGGAGAGCGTTGTGCTGACCCCACGCCCCTCCTATCCGCATCCTCCACTGAGGATAACACGGCGGTCGGATGGTCCCGGTAGGCCATTCGTGGCCTGAAGACGGATTATAAAACAAAGGAGAGGTGCATCAGATGTTACGTATGAAAAGGGTCGTATTGATTTTTTGGTTTTGGTGGTGTCATCGATATTGAAAAACATTTAAAATTGGAAAAACACAGGCTTCGGATCTAACTGCTGCTTCCAGCTCGTCAAGGATTGCTTTTTCAAAAGAACTGAGTAGCTGACTTCCAAGGATTTGGATGTCGCTGCAGCGGAAGGTGCTTGTGCTTATCATACGGTTCAAGAAAACCACAGCTTTCTCTCAAATGACTGTGCCTCTAATTCAGTGTAAGCATGTGTTCAGAAAAAGTTTAGATGCGCTTGTACAAAATCACAGGCTGGCAACTATGGTGACGAATGAATTGAAACAGCATCTTTATGAAGCTCACTGCGTATCTTTATTAATGGATACTTCTAATCACCGCTCTGTAAAATTATTCTCTGTTTTTATTCGATGTTTTCACCTTATGAAGGTATGAAAGTCAAGATTTTTGAGCATCGAGAGCAGCCTGGTGAAACATTGGATACCTTCACCGACTTTTTGAAGGAGGTATTATCGTGATTTAAATCAGAAAGGCCGGTTGCAAGTGGCCGTGCGGTTCTAGGCGCTCCAGTCTGGAACCGCGTGACCGCTACGATCGCAGGTTCGAATCCTGCCTCGGGCATGGATGTGTGTGATGTCCTTAGGTTAGTTAGGTTGAAGTAGTTCTAAGTTCTAGGGGACTGATGACCTCAGATGTTAAGTCCCAGAGCTCAGAGCCATTTGAACAATCTAAATAAGAAAATTGTGGCATTTTGTGGAGATAATACTCACTGCAATTATGGAGGAAAGAACAGGAAAAGAAGTAATAATCTTCATGTAGAACTGAGTGTATCACTCAGAAGGTAATTCATTGGGATTGGATTCAGAGCCAACATAGTTCTCAACGCGATAAAAACAGCTTCAGATAGTCTCTCTGTGAACTTGGTGTGTATCACCGTAAAATGTACTCAATGGCGGCGCTTGAAAGAATTAAATAATATTCAGCCCTTAAAAAGGTATCTTCTGCGCCTCGATAAATGCCAAGTACATTAAAAACATTTTTTCGAAAATCCCACCTCGAAATTATGGTTATCCTTTTTGCATGCACAGAAAGTGACTTTCCATCAAACCGTGTAAACAATTGAAGGATAATGCGTGTCTTCTATAGAATCTTCAAAGGAAGTTAAGTGTCTCTGGGATAACTTGGCACGTAAAAACGGTTCACTTTTTCCTTCACACCGTCCGTAATCGAATAACAAAATTACAAGATACTGATGCTGTTGTTCAGGTTTAGAAACTACTGCAGATGAATTTTATAAGACTAGCAAAGAATACTTGGATCAGTGGTGTTCACACTTAGAAATGATGGAATAGGCAACTTTGACAAAATTACCTAAGTGGGAGAAATAAAGAATGTGACCCAACGGTCTCCAGTACTAAGATTTTTAGCGTTCCAGTTTGCTATTTCTTTCGTCTGTGACGTAATTGTAAAGAAGCGAAACCTCATCGATTACGCCGCTAAGAAATTCTTGTGTAATCACTGATGATTACACAAGGATTTCTTAGAGCGATCAAAATACGAACTCACTCCATGAGTTTTCGCTTATTTCCAGTTACGTCACAGACGAAAGAAACATCAAGCTGGAACGCTAAAAATCTTAGTAGTGAGGGCCATTGGGTGGAGTTGTTCACTCATTTCCGTGACAACAATCTGAACTGTACGAAATTTCTGTAATTATTGAATAAGTTTTATGCTTTCCTGGAAATAATGCATCTGCCGAAAGAGTTTTTTCCTACTAAATAAGATACGGACAAGTGACAAGACACAGCCGAGTGTCCGAGTTTTGAAAGCCAGATTACCAAGACTAACATCAACAATTCATGTGATAAGCTCCATTCCTGCTTAAAAACTAGTCCCGACATTTTGAAACTGATTTCCTCTGCCGATGAACATAAAACAAATGCAAGTGCAATCTAATGTTGATTGATTCAAATTATAAGTAATAATTAATTCATTGTTATCATATCGTTTTCGAATAAATAGTAAATAATAAGATTCTTTCTTAAATTGTGCAAACGTCACACTCTGACAAAAAAAAAAAACTGGTCACGTTATGTATATAAAGTCAGATTTCACAGTGAATCGCTGTGCAAAGTAGACGTTTTGCGCACAAGAATCCCACGGTCCGTACTTAAGCTTTAAGGAGTGCGTATCCAGTTTTCGGGGCCACTGCATTCTCGCAGTGTGTGAAACACCGTACTGCTACAGAACTGCATGTTCAGGGAAACCTAGAACATATGCTCTCATTTGACAATGCGCGGAATGGGCTTAGCGTGGGACGACATTTGTAACTTTTTGTAGTCCCCTTGCGAAAAATTGTACAAGGAAATTAAAATATGAAGAGTTTCTACAGTATCCTCATAGACACAACACATACATCAACTCATCCGACATTTGGAAGAACACAACATGTGATTGAAGCTTTAGTGTAAGCATTGGTACAACACCACATTTAATAAACCCAAGTTCCAAACTCGTATAAAATCATACAAGGCTCTGTATATTGGAACCCTTCATGACACAGTCATACCGGCGCGTTTAATGGGAGGAACACTTCGGTTGTCACAGATTTTGCAGCAAGTAGTGAGAGGCACACACATGCCTTGCTCATGTGGCATCAAGCAGTCAGGCCTGCAAGATGAGTGGTCTGCCAAGCGAGTGGATTCATTCTTATTTATCGAGTAACATGAACTCTCGTACTCACAATTAAGTTACCAATTATCCTCCTATATGACTAATACGCAACGGAAACGCACATCTGACTATCAGTGATTTACAGAACTCTGACTGTTCACTACGCACTGGCAATACCACATTTTCTTTTTTGTCTTTTATTTAACGGCTTTTATCAACACGTGGCCAACGCACTGAATATGAATGGCGCAACATTATAAATTCGGGACATCATGACAACATACAATTCGAAGGAAAAGTCCACCAATCTTTTTCTTTTCTATATCTTACACTCCTGGAAATTGAAATAAGAACACCGTGAATTCATTTTCCCAGGAAGGGGAAACTTTATTGACACATTCCTGGGGTCAGATACATCACATGATCACACTGACAGAACCACAGGCACATAGACACAGGCAACAGAGCATGCACAATGTCGGCACTAGTACAGTGTATATCCACCTTTCGCAGCAATGCAGGCTGCTATTCTCCCATGGAGACGATCGTAGAGATGCTGGATGTAGTCCTGTGGAACGGCTTGCCATGCCATTTCCACCTGGCGCCTCAGTTGGACCAGCGCTCGTGCTGGACGTGCAGACCGCGTGAGACGACGCTTCATCCAGTCCCAAACATGCTCAATGGGGGACAGATCCGGAGATCTTGCTGGCCAGGGTAGTTGACTTACACCTTCTAGAGCACGTTGGGTGGCACGGGATACATGCGGACGTGCATTGTCCTGTTGGAACAGCAAGTTCCCTTGCCGGTCTAGGAATGGTAGAAAGATGGGTTCGATGACGGTTTGGATGTACCGTGCACTATTCAGTGTCCCCTCGACGATCACCAGTGGTGTACGGCCAGTGTAGGAGATCGCTCCCCACACCATGATGCCGGGTGTAGGCCCTGTGTGCCTCGGTCGTATGCAGTCCTGATTGTGGCGCTCACCTGCACGGCGCCAAACACGCATACGACCATCATTGGCACCAAGGCAGAAGCGACTCTCATCGCTGAAGACGACACGTCTCCATTCGTCCCTCCATTCACGCCTGTCGCGACACCACTGGAGGCGGGCTGCACGATGTTGGGGCGTGAGAGGAAGACGGCCTAACGGTGTGCGGGACCGTAGCCCAGCTTCATGGAGACGGTTGCGAATGGTCCTCGCCGATACCCCAGGAGCAACAGTGTCCCTAATTTGCTGGGAAGTGGCGGTGCGGTCCCCTACGGCATTGCGTAGGATCCTACGGTCTTGGCGTGCATCCGTGCGTCGCTGTGGTCCGGTCCCAGGTCGACGGGCACGTGCACCTTCCGCCGACCACTGGCGACAACATCGATGTACTGTGGAGACCTCACGCCCCACGTGTTGAGCAATTCGGCGGTACGTCCACCCGGCCTCCCGCATGCCCACTATAAGCCCTCGCTCAAAGTCCGTCAACTGCACATACGGTTCACGTCCACGCTGTCGCGGCATGCTACCAGTGTTAAAGACTGCGATGGAGCTCCGTATGCCACGGCAAACTGGCTGACACTGACGGCGGCGGTGCACAAATGCTCGCGGTTCCTGGTGTGTCCGCTGTGCCGTGCGTGTGATCATTGCTTGTACAGCCCTCTCGCAGTGTCCGGAGAGAGTATGGTGGGTCTGACACACCGGTGTCAATGTGTTCTTTTTTCCGATAAATTCTATAACCTAAACACACAAATTCTATAACCTACAACAATAACACATGAGAAATTCCGCCCAGTGGGCATGGCTTTACAATGGTGAATCTCTATATTATGGTCTCGTAATTATTTAACGCTACAGTGCACTTTCTGGATAGGATGGTGGATCTTTTATTATTTCTCACACTTCGACTCTCACAATCATCATCACGAAACTTTCCTCCAGGCCGAGCAGTACAAAAGGAACATGCATACCCACTACCTCTGAAACTACCTTGCTACTCTCCCATGCAAACCACACATGCTTAAATTACAAGACATACACCACACTGCAACATGAAATACAAGACAGGGAATAGTCACAACTATCACTTTCAGCTTTCCCACTTCAATTAATATTTATCCCAGTTTCACACGACACTGCCCCACTTCGTAATTCTACTTTCCTACTATGAACTCTGGAGATACATGCACGTCTTCCTGTGCAATGCAAGCCATGTGGCGTTGCTGGATAGACGACCGACTCACCTTGCTTCTCTCTCAGAGTTTGAAGCTAGTGTCACACGGAATCATATCACGCAAAGTAATCTTAAGAACGTATTCATCACACACGCGAGTCCTCAACTGATACCATGGACGAGTACTTCTCTTTATCTTTTGTCTCATACACAGTTTGAGATCACACAGTACTCACCACGTGGAAGTACTTATCTGTAATTTCAAGTCCTGCACACGCCATTTCTTAAATATTTCAACTTATGGTACACACGCTATTTCTTAAATATTTCAACTTATTGTACACACGCTAGTAATTCAGCTTAACTTAAGCATACGGAAATATTTCAACTTATTGCTACACGTGGTTTCATTGTGACCGTTGGTCACTTCCGAAGATTACTACAATCCCATTAATATTACCTGCCTGACATTTAATTCTCCCCACAAAAGTTCCTGAAATAGAGAAATTATTATTTCAAACTACTCTTAAATATTCACATGCATACCATGTCTCCACTCTTTCGTCATTACAGAGCACAATTAAAACAGGTCTTAACAGCACAAGATCCAGCGGCAGAGTGCTGAAATATGGCCGTTCTGTAGGTCATCTCGCACCTCTGTCGAGGTGGGGGGAAGACCATGCTACCGTATTGGTCAGCCACATTTCAGGCGCTCAAAGCTCAGGTAAATTTCATCTCTTCGGTCCCACCAAAGGTGGCCAAAGGATCGACTCAAAGATGATCATATATTCACATTCACTATCTGCAGTTAGCAGACGACCATACATTCATTCATTTCACAGATCTCACCAAACTGGATGTAGGGATTTACTTTGTGGGAGTGCACATGTGATCAATTAAATAAATAAATTGTTATTCTTTCCCACACTGGTAACCGGCTTCACTGTATTAATTGAAACTGAGTTATTTTACAAAAAAAATGTGTTGTTCTGACAAAAATAATGAAGTATGTTGTACCTATTTTCAATGTCGGGCGGTACTGTACCCTTTCAGTAGTTTTGCTATGTTCGAAGAAACTGTAAGGAAAAGCAAATTTTTAGACTTCGGCCAGTAGACGACTGGTTGGCTCGAGTCGCAATACCAAAACAAAGACCGTATGACGAAACAATCGCGACGAAGACAGACCAGTAGCAACGCCGGTGATATGGACGCTGTCCGTTTTTTAAATTACAAACAAAAAAAGATATTTTAATGTCTTTTAATCTTGACATATCACCAATTTCTGTTAAGTGGAAATTTGGAAAAAAATTGGAAATTTGTGGTAAGATCATATCGGATCAAACTGCTGAGGTCGTCGGTCCCTAAGCTTACACACTACTTAAACTAACTTACAGACGGGATGGGGCCCGGGGTGGGGGGGGGGGGGGGGGGGCGCGAACCCTGCGAACCGTGACAAGGCGCCTCAGATCAAGGCGAGGCTACCCCGTGCAGCTTTCTGTTGTTAAGTACCTCCAATAGCAGTATGCTCACCAAACAAACAAAAATTATTATTAATTCAATGTAAGTGTACGTTTTATTCAAATGTGACGAATGTACCAGACGCCTCTAGTTCACAGCAACCTTATGGGCTATATTAATAAGCTGGGTTCTACTAAATCACTATTTTATTCCGTGACGTAGAACGAAAATTTTGCGGATACTTCAACCGGGGTTAGTCTTGTAACGGATACAGTCACGTAAGTTCCCGAGAATTTGTTGTTTGATGATTGCATGTATCATAACATCATGTATTTAATAGAATATTTTTGAGTAGTTACTTTGCTGTTCTCCACAAGTCTGAGAATGATTCATGATGGATCTAATTTTTAAAAAAAGGTAATATAACTAAGGCAGACAATAATTAATCTGTATTACAGTTAGTGATTTCGGATTTTCTCCAGTTATCATCGCCACATTCACTTGAAATTTTTGAAATCAGAAATAGTTCTTAATTACGTAGCGTAGTATTGACCATTATGGCAGTTCGAAAGGCGCCATCTTCTGCCCATTCTTCTTCGGCCTGTTCCAGTATATCTTGAGGGCAAGAAATTCTCATCCTCCGGCTGACGTTTTTGTTATCGAGAACTATAAGTACGCACATGAACAGGAGCGTCGAATATAGAGTAACGTAAGTAGTGAAACTTCGGTAAAGCCATTTTCAATGAAACTGTTACAAGTGAATATCGAGGTTTTCCATTTGATACCTGAACGGAATACTAAGTGGAACAATGGAACTACGTGACTGAACCCAGTGGTCGATGGCACACACTGAGTCTAATGCTGCCACCAGTAGAAGACAAAGCTTCCACATTTCCAATATCGATCACAAATAAATTTTCTCGCCAGGTATTGACACCAACCATTTTAGTGAAAGTTCAGTAGCTTCTATTAGTGAGGTGTTCGGTGGAGTTGATCACATTCACAGAAATAGGAATTATACCGTGTCAAGTGTTTTAATTGTTCGGTAGCCAGCGTCGTAATATATAAACTATTCATAATCTACGACTGAGCAGCTAGGACCTTGTACAGGATCAAAAGGATGTTGAGATCCACACCCCACCATATTCCAACGACAGCTCCCACTTAGTTTATTCTGAAAAACTTCATGTTTTATCGCTAAGAGCTGATGATCAAATTTATTTATTGAGTAACCAGTTTCGCTCCACGAACAATCGTGAGGTTCATAAAAACATTTACTACATCATACTAGGACATAGGCAGGGTGGAAAGAAACTGTCTGAAAAGTTTGTTAGGGTTTTGAAGGGTAAGCTACGATGGAAAATAGGAGTTAAGAAAAAGACTCTATACGTTGCGCCGTTTCCGAATTAGCTAGCATTGGAGTTAGCCAATCAGGCCGTTGCACGCGAAACTTCTAAGAGTCCGGGCAGAGACGGTGTCGTCAAAAATGGTCTTCATTTGGTTTCCTAAAACCGAAGAGCAGAGAGATACAGAAACCGGACATGGGACCCTAGTAAGTATCGAACTACGGCCAGTTGGTACCTTTGGGTCTTCAAGGCCTGTTCAGACGATGTTTGTTTGTTTTTAACGGCCCGATTGCTTAACTTCAGCGCTAATTAATTCGAAGCGGCGCAGCGTATCGACTTGTTTTCTTAACAGTTACTTCTCAGCACAGCCTACCTTGCAACACGCAATCTCTTCAGACTGTTTCTGATCCTCCAGTATACAGTATGATGTAAATGTGCAGTACCAGAGCGTGTTGACAAGCAATACCTTTGAATGTCTTATGGGAAAACTCTTAAACCTTTTTAAATAAAACAAACTCTATTAAAATTCTGCCTATTTATTCTTGATGTCTACATGCATGCAGCCTTTTGCCTCTCGAGTTCTCCGAATTGTAGCGTGTAACTTCGTGGTGTGTAACGTTGCTATGTCGGTGTGTAATAAACAGCGTGCTGTAATAGAATTTCGAAGTCGAAGAGTTTATTCGCACGCGTAGTATCCTCTCCTTCAGCATGACAATTCCAGACCACACACGATCGCTGCGACCTGTGCAGCAGCCCGACGCTTTGAATGCATTGTTAGCCGGCCAGTGTGGCCGTGCGGTTCTAAGCGCTTCAGTTTGGCATGGATATGTGTGATGTCCTTAGGTTAATTAGGTTTAAGTAGTTCTAAGTCTAGATGTAGACATGAAGAATAAGGGTATACGATGTTAACATCGTTTATTTAATTTAAAAAGCTTTAAGAATTTTCACATAAATATTTGGGATGCATTACTTTTCAGTACGCTATCGTATATTCACTTATTCTGTTTTTAATTTTCGCGAACATACGAAAGACGTGGTCAGTTCGTGTTAACCGCACGTCAGACCTCACACCTGAAAACCTTTCTTTAGCCTCCAGTGGCTGCTTGCGCTGGTCAGTCGTATGCTTCTACGGATGAAATGAATTATAGAAGAGATCTGTTAATCTTGTTAGGTCGTTGACATCAGTCGAGAGGATTAATACGTAAACGGCATTTTCTAATATAGGTCAAAGAGATTCAAAACGTTTTTAATTCGTCTACATAGCAGAGAGGCTACAACGCTGTCTCACTCCCTTCCCAACCACTGCTTTCTTTTCATACCCCTCGACCCTTATAACTGCCATCTGGTTTATGTACAAATTGTAAATAGCCTTTCGCTCCCTGTATTTTACCCCTGCCACCTTCAGAATTTGAAAGAGACTATTCCAGTCAACATTGTCAAAAGCTTTCTCTAAGTCTACAAATGCTAGAAACGTAGGTTTTCTCTTCCTTAATCTAGCTTCTAAGATAAGTTGTAGGGTCAGTATTGCCTCACGTGTTCCAACATTTCTACGAAATCCAAACTGATCTTCCCCGAGGTTGGCTTCTACTAGCTTCTCCATTCGTCTGTAAAGAATTCGTGTTAGTATTTTGCAGCTGTGACTTATTAAACTGATAGTTCGTTAATTTTCACGTCTGTCAACACTTGCTTTCTTTGGGATTGAAATTATTATATCCTTCTTGAAGACTGAGGGTATTTCGCCTGTTTCATACATCTTGCTCACCATATGGTAGACTTTTGTCAGGACTGGCTCTCCCATGGCCGTCAGTAGTTCTAATGGAATGTTGTCTACTCTGGGGGCCTTGTTTCGACTCAGGTCTTTCAGTGCTCTGTCAAACTCTTCACGCAGTATCGTATATCCCATTTCATCTTCATCTACATCCTCTTCCATTTCCATAATATTGTCCTCAAGTACATCGCCCTTGTATAGACCCTCAATATACTCCTTCCACCATTCTGCTTTCCCTTCTTTGCTTAGAACTGGGTTTCCATCTGAGCTCTTGATATTCATGCAAATGGTTCTCTTATCTCCAAAGGTCTCTTTAATTTTCCTGTAGCAGTATCTATCTTACCCCTAGTGATACTCGCTTCTACATCCTTACATTTGTCCTTTATCCATCCCTGCTTAGCCATTTTGCACTTCCTGTCGATCTCATTTTTGAGACGTTTTTATTCCTTTTTGCCTGCTTCATTTACTGCATTTTTATATTTTCTCCTTTCATCAATTAAATTCAATATATCTTCTGTTACCCAAGTATTTCTACTAGCCCTCGTCTTTTTACCTACTTGATCCTCTGCTGCCTTCACTACTTCATCCCTCAGAGCTACCCATTCTTCTTCTACTGTATTTCTTTCCCCCATTCCTGTCAATTGTTCCCTTATGCTCTCCCTGAAACTCTGAGCAACCTCTGGTTTAGTCAGTTTATCCAGATCCCATCTCCTTAAATTCCCACCTTTTTGCAGTTTCTTCAGTTTTAATCTACAGATCATAACCAATAGATTGTGGTAAGGTCCACATCTGCTCCTGGAAATGTCTTACAGTTTAAAACCTGGTTCCTAAATCTTTGTTTTAACATTATATAATCTATCTGATACCTTTTAGTATCTCCAGGATTCTTCCATGTATACAACATTCTTTCATGATTCTTGAACCAAGTGTTAGCTATGATTAAGTTATGCTCTGTGCAAAATTCTACCAGGCGGCTTCCTCTTTCATTTCATAGCCCCAATCCATATTCACCTACTACATTTCCTTCTCTCCCTTTTCCTACTACCGAATTCCCGTCACCCAAGACTATTAAATTTTCGTCACCCTTCTGAATAATTTCTTTTATTTCATCATACATTTCTTCAATTTCTTCGTCATCTGCAGAGCTAGTTGGCATATAAACTTATACTCCTGTAGTAGGCGTGGGCTTCATATCTATCTTTGCCACAATAATGCGTTCACTATGCTGTTTGTAGTAGCTTACCTGCATTCCTATTTTCCTATTCACTATTAAGCCTACTCCTGCATTACCCCTATTTGATTTTGTGTTTATAACCCTGTAGTCACCTGACCAGAAGTCTTGTTCCTCCTGTCACCGAACTTAACTAATTCCCACTATATCTAACTTTAACCTATCCATTTCCCTTTTCAAATTTTCTAACCTACCTACCCGATTAACATTCCACGCGCCGATCCGTAGAACGCCAGTTTTCTTTCTCCTGATAACGACATCCTCTTGAGTAGTCCCCGCCCGGAGATCCGAATGGGGGACTATTTTACCTCTGCAATATTTTACCCAAGAGGACGTCATCATCATTTAACCATACAGTAAAGCTGCATGCCATCGGGAAATCCATGATATGTGGGTCAATTAGGATACCACTACATGTTGAATTGACACTCCTGAATAGTGGATGGTGGGCATTGAAGTTCCCAAAGAGGAGAAATGGGGGCAGGAGCTGCTGGATTAAGGTAGACAGGGCAATGTAAGCAAGTGGCCTACCTGGTGGGAGATAGACATTGCCAGAGTCATTTGCACTCGAACTGCTATCACTTCCTAGGTGGTATGTAGGGGATCCTCTCACTACTGACATCGGAGTGAACCAAAGTGCAGACCCCACCAGATGATACCCCAGGGCCAGTACGGTTCTGACAGAATGATCGATAACCACGAAAAGTTGGAAAATGGTCATTAAGGAAATCCGTTTCTTGAAGAACAAGACAGAACACAGCATAAGAGGAGGAAAGGTGTTGCATTTCCAGTAGGTGACGACAGTATGCATTGCAATTCCATTGGATGATTGTGTGCCGTGAGTCAAAGGTAGACATTAAAAAGCCGACAAGGATGTGGTCACATCCATAAATAAGATGTCAGACTCAGGTTGTGAGGGGGAGATGGCACCTCCAGGGGCCCCATGGACACTGAGGGCATGTTGTCTTGGGATTTACGTTTTTTCTTCCTCTTCTCTTTCTGAGGTGGAGGAGGACAGAGCACAGGGGAAGTACAGGCTTCTGCAAGATCTAGAACCGAAAGAGAGTGGGAGACCTTGGGGCTCACAGATGGTGTGCCTCATGGCTGAGTGGTGGTAACAGTCTTCTGGCCCGAGATACGCTGGAGAGAGGAGTCCCAGGATGGAGCCTGATCACTGGCAGCTGCCGAAGAAGGAGCCCACGTCTTCAGATGGGGAGGGGGAGTGGCTCCCTGACAGGAGGTCATGGGAACTGCAGGGAAGATGGAGGGGAGAGTGGGATGGGGCTGGAGTAAGGACGAGGGAGGAGGAGGAAAGGAAATTATAGAGGCGAAAGTTGAAGATAGTAATGCTGGATGGAGGAGTCTCTCATACTTTGGCGAGCCTCAGCATAAGACAGGCGATCGAGAGACTTCTGTTCTTGAACCTACTTTCTCTCTTGTCAGCTAGGCAGTCCGGCGAGCGAGGGGAGTGGCTGTCAGCGCAACTGACACACACCCAGGCGGCGGAACACAGGGGCTTCCCTCATGGAGCGGATGGCCACTGTCACAACAAAAAGGTCCACCACACAGTGGGAAGACACATGCCAAAAATGCAGCAGGTAGAGGGATGTTCGGCTTCACATCACATCTGTAGCACATAACCTTGACCTTCTCTTGGAAAGCCAAAATGAAGGAGCCAGTATTGGTGCAGTTGTCTTTGTGACCCTTCTGCACACGTCAGACAAAATGAATGCCACGCCGCTCCACATTAGCCTAGAGTTCCTCATCAGTTTGCAAGATGAGGTCCATATGAAAAATTACTCTCTGGACCATATTCAGAGATTGGTGAGTAGTGATAGACACTGGGACATTGCCAAGACGATCACAGGCATGAAGAGCTGCGGATTGTGTGGCAGGAGAAACTTTGGTCAACAGGGAGTCCGACTGCATCTTACTATGAGACTCCAACAAACTTCTCCTCGACAGTTTCCACGGAGAACAATGGCTTCATGGCAGTGAATGTGTCCCCATCCATCGTAGTACAGACGAGGTGAGGGGGAAAGGGTTTCATCCCCATACAGCGAGCCTGACCCTCCTCTCATGGTGTAGCCCGGGCAGGGAAAGTTGCCAGGTCATACAAAGCAGCATTCAAGGATCCTTCACCATACAGCCATTTGAGTACGGCCATATTTTTGCAGCTTGATACACTTCATGCACCAAGCATCCGCCCTGATACCACACACTCTGACCAGGGGTCCTCCCCATGGGCACCATCCAGCCACAGCAAGAACCCTCTGGAAAGGCGGCTGTTGCCAGAAGTTTAGATGCTCCAAGGAGATAAGCAACCACTCTTTGGCATACATGGTGAGGGAACAGCTCAGGGTATCAGAAGTGTCATCCCTGGGTTGAAAGGGGGCTCAGCCATATGGGCATAAAACAGACACACCACATGGTCTCGCTACACGTGCTGGTGACCTAGCAGGGTGGAAGAGGGGTACAGTGGGGAAGGGAGAGGGGAACGAAGAAGGAAGAGGAATCCACACTTTAGATGCTAGGGAGCGAGTCCTTCCCCATACGCCTCACACAAAAAAAAAGGAAATTTTACTAAATGAACTGTGCCCTTCCTGCCCTCTGCACCCATGCGATCGGATCTTCGAACAAACTGACCACAGTTTTAGTGGTCCAATCCATGATCACCACTCTGTTCGAGAGAAAGTCATTCCCGATTATAAAATCGAGCGATAACCCACAGATGACAACTGCATTCACCTGGGAGGTACTTCATCCTTTGCTTAATGACACCAAGACCAGTTTCTCTACCTTCATTTTTTTCACCCCAGAAGTGAGGCTTAGTGAGATTCCTTTTACAGGTATCTCAGCTAATTTACTACCACTTTCTACCAGCTTTCAATAAAAAGACGTTGGAAGTGCTGTTACTTCCGACCCAGAATCGAGACATCAATTCCTTCCACAGTTATTTCAATGTTGGGACATCGATCATCCGCTTTTTCTGGTAACTCTGGGTCAACACAGTACTGGTCAATGTCGTCTTGCGTTTTTGATTGCCAGTACTGCACAGTGCTTATGTGATGGCACTTCTCTACCGTGGCGTCCTCTGCCATATCTCATTTTCCCTGACCATTCATTTGGGTGATCTCACGCTCCTCTGCCTGAGGTGGCGTCAGAGGTGGTAAACCTGCATTAGTCTCACGATCTCTCCCATAACGCGGCGCTTGCACGCAGTTCACATGGCCTCTTTGGTTTGGCACTTCGTTTCTTCTTTGTTCTCCATGGTGTGGACCATCATGTCTACCTCGCTCTCGCCTATTCCCCTCGTGTCTCCATCGTCCGTTGTTGCGCCGATTCTGTTTGTCATTGCGGTGCCCTAACCCTTGCGACGCCCCATTTTCTGTCCTAATTGCGTGTCCATTTGCTGTCCTTTGCTTCTCCTGCTCTTCGATTTCGTCCAAGGACCCTCAAATATCGAGGAATTGTTCTCACGACAGTGCCCCGACGAGTGCACATTGTACATGAGCAGGAAAATGTGAGCGCGTTGCGATGCACCATTCCTCAGCTGACATATTGTCATCTAAGTGTCCCACCAGAACGACAAGGTGAGCAGCGCAAATTGCAATGGATTGGCGTGACTGTGGCGCATACTGTCCCCGATATACACTCATCTTTGCACTCGCCTGAGCAGCCAGGTAGCCGACCGCGGTGGTCACGCGCTTCTAGGCGCTGCAGTCCGGAACCGCGCGACTGCTACGGTCGCAGGTTCGAATCCTGCCTCGGGCATGGATCTGTATGATGTCCTTAGATTAGTTAGGTTTAAGTAGTTCTAAGTTCTAGGGGCCTGATGACCTCAGATGTTAAGTCCCATAGTGCTCCGAGACATTTGAACCATTTTGTGCAGCCAGGTTCCAGTACGTTGCCAGAAACTTAGTGCAGAGATCCTTTTAACTACTGTTCTCGCAAACTGTAATGTCAAACCAGGGAGCTTCCTCCTGGTCGAGTGTCTGGCGTACAACGAAAAACGCATTACATTCCGCCACTCCTTTCGAACGGAGATACGCGTCTAAATGTTTTAGGTATGCCTCCGGGTGAACACTGCGCCTTCGGCTGAACTTGGGAAGTGGTAAGTCCATCTCGTTTATCGGGAACGTGGCCTGCAAATTCGTTGGCGTGACCTGAGTTACAAGGACATTCCCTTGTCGCATTGCTCGGGGACTGACACTCGTGTTTGTGTTTCCTTGGATGATTTACTTTCCTCATCTACAGACGAATGGAAAAACTGATAGAAGCCGACCTCGGGGAAGATCAGTTTGGATTCCGTAGAAATGTTGGAACACGTGAGGCAATACTGACCCTACGACTTATCTTAGAAGAAAGATTAAGGAAAGGCAAACCTGCGTTTCTAGCATTTGTAGACTTAGAGAAAGCTTTTGACAATGTTGATTGGAATACTCTCCTTCAAATTCTGAAGGTGGCAGGGGTAAAATATAGGGAGCGAAAGGATATTTACAATTTGTACAGAAAGCAGATGGCAGTTATAAGAGTCGAGGGGTATGAAAGGGAAGCAGTGGTTGGGAAGGGAGTGAGACAGGGTTGTAGCCTAAAAGGAAACAAAAGAAAAGTTCGGAGTAGGAATTAAAATCCACGGAGAAGAAATAAAAACTTTGAGGTTCGCCGATGACATTGTAATTCTGTCAGAGACAGCAAAGGACTTGGAAGAGCAGTTGAACGGAATGGACAGTGTCTTGAAAGGACGGTATAAGATGAACATCAACAAAAGCAAAACTAGGATAATGGAATGTAGTCGAATTAAGTCGGGTGATGCTGAGGGAAGTAGATTAGGAAATGAGACACTTAAAGTAGTAAAGGAGTTTTGCTATTTGTGGAGCAAAATAACTGATGATGGTTGAAGTAGAGAGGATATAAAATGTAGACTGGCAATGGCAAGGAAAGCGTTTCTGAAGAAGAGAAATTTGTTAACATCGAGTATAGATTTAAGTGTCAGAAAGTCGTTTCTGAAAGTATTTGTATGGAGTGTAGCGATGTATGGGAGTGAAATATGGACGATAACTAGTGTGGACAAGAAGAGAATAGAACCTTTCGAAATGTGGTGCTGCAGAAGAATGCTGAAGATTAGATGGGTAGATCACATAACTAATGATGAAGTATTGAATAGAATTGGGGAGAAGAGGAGCTTGTGGCACAACTTGACTAGAAGAAGGGATCGGTTGGTAGGACATGTTCTGAGACATCGAGGGATTACCAATTTAGTATTGGAGGGCAGCGTGGAGGGTAAAAATCGTAGGGGGAGACCAAGAGATGAATACACTAAGCAGATTTAGAAGGATGTAGGTTGCAGTAGGTACTGGGAGATGAAGAAGCTTAAACAGGATAGAGTAGCATGGAGAGCTGCATCAAACCAGTCTCAGGACTGAAGACCACAACAACAACAACAACAACAACATCTACGAGCACAGAGGTATCAGTCATCTTCGCGTTTACCCGCGTTTCTAAGTTGTCCACCTTCTTTCCTCACCTCATTTAGGTTGTTGGTGACCTCCGTCCTTATCTTTTCGGTTTCGACCTGCTATTCGTGCCTAACTTCGGCGATCTGCCGATCAAGCTTTTGCTTGCAATGTTTTAGTTCAGTTTCCAGTCTGTACGGCTGTTAAATGTGATGTGTAGTTTTCTAATATCGCGAGAATTCGATCTAGTGGACTCTGACTTTGTGTATCCCGCATAAAAGTGCCTTGTGTTTCCTCGCACGCCCCCAAACTTTCCTCAACTGGCTTGACTGATTCCATATTTACACTCCTGGAAATTGAAATAAGAACACCGTGAATTCATTGTCCCAGGAAGGGGAAACTTTATTGACACATTCCTGGGGTCAGATACATCACATGATCACACTGACAGAACCACAGGCACATAGACACAGGCAACAGAGCATGCACAATGTCGGCACTAGTACAGTGTATATCCACCTTTCGCAGCAAAGCAGGCTGCTATTCTCCCATGGAGACGATCGTAGAGATGCTGGATGTAGTCCTGTGGAACGGCTTGCCATGCCATTTCCACCTGGCGCCTCAGTTGGACCAGCGTTCGTGCTGGACGTTCAGACCGCGTGAGACGACGCTTCATCCAGTCCCAAAGATGCTCAATGGGGGACAGATCCGGAGATCTTGCTGGCCAGGGTAGTTGACTTACACCTTCTAGAGCACGTTGGGTGGCACGGGATACATGCGGACGTGCATTGTCCTGTTGGAACAGCAAGTTCCCTTGCCGGTCTAGGAATGGTAGAACGATGGGTTCGATGACAGTTTGGATGTACTGTGCACTATTCAGTGTCCCCTCGACAATCACCAGTGGTGTACGGCCAGTGTAGGAGATCGCTCCCCACACCATGATGCCGGGTGTTGGCCCTGTGTGCCTCGGTCGTATGCAGTCCTGATTGTGGCGCTCATCTGCACGGCGCCAAACACGCATACGACCATCATTGGCACCAAGGCAGAAGCGACTCTCACCGCTGAAGACGACACGTCTCCATTCGTCCCTCCATTCACGCCTGTCGCGACACCACTGGAGGCGGGCTGCACGATGTTGGGGCGTGAGCGGAAGACGGCCTAACGGTGTGCGGGACCGTAACCCAGCTTCATGGAGACGGTTGCGAATGGTCCTCGCCAATACCCCAGGAGCAACAGTGTCCCTAATTTGCTGGGAAGTGGCGGTGCGGTCCCCTACGGCACTACGTAGGATCCTACGGTCTTGGCGTGCATCCGTGCGTCGCTGCGGTCCGGTCCCAGGTCGACGGGCACGTGCACCTTCCGCCGACCACTGGCGACAACATCGATGTACTGTGGAAACCTCACGCCCAACGTGTTGAGCAATTCGGCGGTACGTCCACCCGGCCTCCCGCATGCCCACTATACGCCCTCGCTCAAAGTCCGTCAACTGCACATACGGTTCACGTACACGCTGTCGCGGCATGCTACCAGTGTTAAAGACTGCGATGGAGCTCCGTATGCCACGGCAAACTGGCTGACACTGACGGCGGCGGTGCACAAATGCTGCGCAGCTAGCGCCATTCGACGGCCAACACCGCGGTTCCTGGTGTGTCCGCTGTGCCGTGCGTGTGATCATTGCTTGTACAGCCCTCTCGCAGTGTCCGGAGCAAGTATGGTGGGTCTGACACACCGGTGTCAATGTGTTCTTTTTTCCATTTCCAGGAGTGTATAAGTCTCCCAGACGTCAGTTGCAGAGAAACTAACTAAAAACTAAAAACACTCCGCAGAACAAACAGAGACAGTACAACGCTAATGACTACGGTGGTAACAGCGAACAGAACAATGGAAATCGTGGAAGTGGAGTGGGGGATGGGGGGGGGGTGTACTTAAAACTCGTGTTGGCGAGAATGCAGAATACAGTGGTGCAGTCGCCGTCGTAAGGCGAAAATGGGGCAGTTTATCTGACGTTAGCCTTTGTCATATAAATGATCGTTATGTGACGGATAAGAGGTAATTCCCATGAAACTGAATTCCTGGATACTGCGCATGTCAGTAATGAAAAGTGGTGGGATTCCTGCATACTGCACATGTCAGTAATGAAAAGTGGTGGCAGATACCTTGTCGGCACATGTATTAAAATCGGCAGCAAACCGATACGACTTCACCTGGGTTTCTTATGAACGGTGGCCACGTAACTCTGTCCGTCGATGTAAGCAGTGAGTGTATCGTGGATTGAGACTGATGTGTTACGATATTTCGACACAAAGACCTTCTGATATACAGGGTAATTCAAAATTCCTATTACAGGTTTTTCGCGTTTGTAGAGGGGACTTAGTAGAAACGTCTGGAAGAAAACCCATGTTCGGAAATATTCCATTTGGATGTAAAATTAGTTTGAGGTTGGGATCACTTCCAAGTCTCCCACTTCACGGTACGCACACGGTAGAGACAATGAGCTCTGACCTTCGTGTTGTAGGAGCACATTCATGGATAATGTTTCGAGTGCGTGTCCTCGGGTTCTCTTCTACGCAACGGAGGAGATCCTCTTCAAATTAGACACTGTTGCGCGTCCGTGGAGCACCACATCCATCCCTTCTAGTTTCGAGTGAACCAATTTCTCGTAGCTGGTCTTGTAGTCAGAGGAAGGTGTTACGTGACGTCACAACCACTACAGATACTAACGACGACACCTTCTTCTCAACTTGTACACGTACCATAAAGTGGGAGATTTGAAAGTCATCCAATCTCAAAAACTGATTTTATATCCAAACGATACAATTCGGAATCACTCTGTATAGCCTACGACATACGTCCGCCGCTAAAAACTATATTAGATGGGGTCAGTCTCAATTACTTTTTGTGGTTCACCGCAAAGTAACATTATTCACAAACTGTGCTCAGGTAAGCACATTATTCTGAGAAAAACCTGCGGTGTCTGTTTTGAAACAGAACCAAAATTTCGCTCATCCATAAGAGCCTGGACAGTCTGCCCTGAGCTCGCAGTAAGTAGCTGAGGCTGTGCATAAATTTTCATGAATAATTCAGCGCCACCAGCCGTACGCCGCCCTCACACCCAGTCACGCGCCTGCCATCGCTTTGGTTCCGTGAACGAGCTGTGTGCTCCGGGCCGTCTGGTAGCCATCTACTGTCTCAACGCGTACACCCCTCCAACCCACCCCACTCTTTCTCTCTCTCTTTCTCTTCGTCCCTACACAAACAAAAGAACGGTCTGCGATTTACCTGTTGCCGAAACCTAAATGCCGAACTGAGGAGTATTTTGCATGAAATTTACATTACCTTATAATGGTTCGTCCACGAAAAGGTCATTTACCTACTGCTGCACGATCTCTCTCTCTCCCTCGCTCGCTCGCTCGCTCGCTCTCGCTCTCTAACTTTCTCGTCTCTCCGTCTCCACTAAATGCGTTTGACCATTTGTGTCTGGAGCCAATAATTTAAGAGGTGCACAACCCACTTAACATAACTCTGTCAATGATGTTTCATGACAAAGACAAATTTTGTCGTCTTTTACAGGAATTTCGCTTGATATTGTTAAACCAGTATAAGACTTCATCGTTGATGACTAATTTCCGATGAATATTTCCAACCTGAAAGTACAGTCACGTGATTCTTCCATTGATTTCTAAACGAGTTATTTGCGCAGCATGCACAGATAGCATTACATCGCTTCCAGAATCCGTCTCCCAACTTATTGTGACCAAACAGAGAACCGGATTCGCAGTCAGAAGTGGAAGACACATTTGTTTTTGATACTTCATTAGTCGTTAAATATTCTTGTACATTTCTCAGCGATGAACTGCCAGCTGACGAAGTAAATCATATCAGGCATTATTTCTTCCTCAGTGCACGTACCAACCAGCTCTCACCATCCTAGAGCCATCACAGTCCAATCAGGTTTCCTAGCCATGTCTTCCGCAATAGTGTCATGTCTTCAGGCAATGGGCAGAGGAGGGCAGCGGAGACCATCTCACCCTCTATGTTTCAGTCATCAGTCTTCTGACTGGTTTGATGTGACCCGCCATGAATTCCTCTCCTCTGCCTTATTTTCTGAACGTATTCCAGTCCCTGTCTATCTCTACAGCTTTTACCCACTACAGCTACCTCTAGTACGATTGAAGTTACAACCAGATCTCTTAACAGATGTTCTACCATCCTCTCTGCCTTCTTCTTGTGTTTTCCATACATTCCTTGCCTCGCCGATTGTCAGAGAGTCTCCTTATTCTTTATCTTATCAGTCCACCTAAGTTTCAACATTCTTCTTTAGCACTATATCTCAAATGCTTCGATCACTTGTTTTCCCGTTTTCCGACAGACCACGTTTCACGACCATGTGCACTATGTGATCAAAAGTATCCGGACACTTGGCTGAAAGTGACTTAGAAGTTCGTGGCACCCTCCATCATTTGGTTGGTTGGTTGGTTGGATTAAAAGAGGGGGGGAAAGGGACCAAACTACGAGGTCATCAGTCCCTTGTTCCGAATAAAACAATGCCGCAAGTGTGAGAATAGAACAAACGAGACGGACAACTCAAACTGGAATGAAAGGAAAAATCACAAGACAGATGAAGGGCAACAAACATGTAAAGGGACCCAAGGAGACAAGAAAAACACAGAAACGCAAGAAACGGGATGAGGAGATTAAAGCAACAAAGCAGATTACCATGGCTTGCTGACCACGAGAATAAAAAAGGAGAAGCCAACCACTCTGCAACACATGAAAACCTCCACCCTAAAAACGCTAGGGTGGAGGATACAGACGGACAAATGATATGCGCTAGAACTTACATGAAATGATAAAACCCACCCTCACGAATAAAATGTAAAACTAAATCAGCCGATGGGGCGTTGTCAGATAAAATTAGCGGCAAAGAGTCTGGTAACTCAACATTTCGTCGTTGGTCAGTCAAAGTGGGAGAGTGCACCATAATACGCGCCACTCTCAACCGGGAGCCGCACCGACACTCAGGTGGCGCAGAAGGTAACCATGGGTAGCCCAAGCGTGACCAATGTGGAGCCAGCGGAGGACAACTGATTCCCTGTGAGAGGCCCGCATGAAAGACTTCCACACATTCATAGTCTCCTTAATGACACGCAGTTTGTTGTGTGCACTATTATGCCATACCGTCTCCCAAAGCCGAAAAACCCTTTGGCATAAGTCAGAACGCAGATCAGGTTCAGAGATGGCCATGTCCAGAAGCGGTTTCTGTGTGGCCTGTTTCACGAGCCTGTCGGCTAGTTCGTTGCCTGGGATGCCGACGTGTCCTGGCGTCCACACAAACACCACTGAACGACAGAACCGGTCCAGGTCATAGATGGACTCCTGGATGGACGCTACCAAAGGATGGCGAGGGTAGCACTGGTCGATAGCTTGTAGGCTGCTCAAGGTGTCAGTACACAGAAGAAACGATTCCCCAGAGTATAAACAGATATAATGAAGTGCACGAGAAATGGCCACCAGCTCCGCAGTGAATACACTTTAACCATTGTGCAAGGAATGCTGTTCAAAATGACCTCTGTGGATGGAGGCGAAGCCGACATGACCATCAGCAATCGAGCCGTTGGTGTAAACCACTTCAGAGCCCTGGAACACATCAAGAATCGAGAGGAAGTGACAGCAGAGAGCGGCAAGAGTAACTGAATCCTTAGGGTCATGCAAAAGGTCCAGACGAATCTGTGGCCCAGGTGTACAGCATGGAGGAATATGCAGAAGGACCTGTATGGGAGGTGGTAAAGGGAAGGACTCCAGTTTAGACATAAGGAATCGCATGCAAACCACAATCGTTAGCGCTGACCTGGGATGTCAATGCAGGAGATGAACTGCCATGGGAGGAAAAAGGAATTGCTAATTCGAATGCTCAGGAGAACTATGAATGTGTGCAACGTAACTGGTGAGCAGTTGTGTACGTCGGATCTGCAATGGAGGGACTTCGGCCTGCACCAGTACATGATTACAATACTCGTTCTAGAAGCTTCTGTCGCTAGATGAACGCCACAGTGGTGCTCTGGGTCAAGTACTCGCAATGCTGAGGGCACCGCCGAACCATAAACCAGACTCCCATAGTCAAGGCGAGATTGAACAAGGGTTTTGTAGAGCTGCAGCAGCATAGATCGATCTGCACCCCAGCTGGTGTTGCTCAGGCACTGGAGGGCATTGAGGTGCTGCCAGCACTTCTACTTAAGCCGAAGAAGGTGAGGTAGCCAAGTGAATTGGGTGTCAAAAGCCAGTCCTAATATGTCTCCATTACAGTGAGTGGATCGTCATGACGGTAAAGTTCTAGTTCCGGATGAACGGTAGGACACCAACAGAAGTGCACGTCACAGGACTTAGCGGCCGAAAACTGGAAGCCATGGCCGAGAACCCATGACTGCGCCTTGTGTATGGCTCCCTGTAGGCACCGCTCAGCAACACCAGTATTGGTGGAGCAGTCCAAAATGCAGAAGTCGTCTGCTTACAGAGAGGGTGAAACAGACGGCCCTACATCTGCTGCTAGACCGTTAATATCCACTACAAACAGTGATACACTCAGTACACAGCCCTGATGGACCCCATTCTCCTGAATAAGGGGGGAACTATGGGAGGCACCAACTTGGACACGGAAAGTACGGAGCTACAGGAAATTCTGGATAAAAATCGGGAGCAGGTCTCAGAGACCCCACCTGCATAACATGGCACGGATATGATGTCGCCAGGTGGTGTCATACGCTTTGCATGGATAAAAAAAGACTAACAAGATGTTGGCGTCTTAAAAAGGATGTTCAGATGGCAGAGTCGAGGGACACTAGATAATCAGTGTTAGAGCGACCCTGCCGGAAGCCGTCCTGACATGGAGCCAGTAGCCCAGGACCCAACCCAACCACTGACACACCAACGGTTCCAGCAGCTTACAAACAACATTGATGAGGCTGATGGGCCGATAGCGATCTACATCAAGCGGGTTTTTATCGGGTTTGAGCACTGGAACGATGGTACTCTCCCGCCATTGCGATGGACAGACGCATCGCACCAGATCCAATTGAGGATGAGGAGGAGATGTCACTTGTAGACAGACGTGAGATGTTTAATCACTGACTGTGGATCCGATCTGGTCCAGGATCAGTGTCGGGGCAATGTGGAAGTGCGCTGAGGAGCTCCCACTCAATAAATGGGGCATTAAAGGGTTCGCTATGGCGTGTAGTGAATGAGAGGACTTTACTTTCCATTCGCCGTTTGAGGGTGGTAAATGCTGGGGGGGGGGTTAGTTCTCCGACGCAGAGGCTTGAGCATATTGAGCATAGTGCTCAGCAAAGTGCTCGGCAATTGCATCTGCATTGGTACAAAGCACACCATTGATGGTAACGCCAGGGACACCTGTTGTGTTCTGGCACCCAAAAAGATTTCTGATCTTCGTCCAGACCTCAGACCTGGGACACCCAATGGTCGACACGTACCTCTCCCTACACTCCCGTTTCCGCCTTTTTATAAGCTGGCATACACGGGCACAGAGATGCTTAAAGGCCATCAGATGCTCTAGGGAATGGTGCCGCTTATGTCGTTGTAGAGCTCGCCGACGTTGAGTAATTGCCTCAGCGAGTTCCAGAGGACTGTCTTTCGCCAGGGGCACCCTAAAGAGCGAGGGATCGCTTTTTCTGTGGCAGAAACCGGCGTGGTAGTCACCTGCTCAACCATCACATCGATGTTACCATGTGGGGGAGAGTCAATGGTGACATCAGAGGTGAAAGTTTCCCAGTCTGCCTTGTTCAAAGCCCATCTGGGCAGGCGTCCGTGGACCTGACACTGGTACAGTGACAGGATGATGGGGAAGTGCTTACTACCACACAGGTCGTCATGTGCTGTCCATTGGATAGATGGGAGAAGTCCTGGGCTGCAAATAGATAAATCAGTGGCCGAGTAGCTACCTCGAGCCACACTGAAATGTATTGCGGCCCCAGCATTTAAGAGGCAGAGGTCGAACTGAGATAGTGAGGTTTCGACATCTCTGCCTTGGTCAGTAAGCACTATGCCACCCCACAAGGGGTTATGGCCATTAAAATCTCCCAGAAGTAGGAAAGCATTAGGAAGTTGATCAATCAGTGCAGCTAATACATTCAGGGGTACTGCACCATCTACAGGAACATATACGAGTACATTGCAGACCGTTATTTCCTGCATCATCCATATTCTGACAGCCAGAGCATCAAGGGGGGTTTGAAGGGGCACAGTTTCACTACAGACATGTTTAGGACATAAATGCAAACTTCACCTGACACTCGATTATAGTCGCTACAGTTCGTGTAATATCCCTTAATGCTGGAGAGGGCAGGGGTCGACATTGCCGGGAACCAGGTTTCCTGGAGGGCAATGCAGAAAGCAGGTGTAAGGCTTAAGAGCTGCCGTAGCTCAGCCAGTCAGTGGAAAAAACCGCCGCAATTCCGCTGGAGGATGACGTCATCGTGAGATGGAGAAGGCATGAAACATTCAATGAGGCAGCTTACACCTCAGGGTCACCTGCTGCCATCGACTTTTTGCTTGAGCATTGTGTATGAGGGTCCGTCGAGATACAGGTCCTCAGTAGCCGCCAGAATCTCCACCCCATCCTCAGATGCAGAGCTTGTAGGTAGCAGTGGTGTGGGTGCCACTGCAAGTTCCTTGTCCTTGGGGCTCTTCTTTTTCGATTTCTTGCGATGTTCCTTGGGTTTCCCTGGCTGGGAGGGCTTCACTGAATCAGTCTCCAGGACTGAGGATGAGTGTGAAGCCCTACGACCAGCTGCTTTTGGGCGCTTCAGCCATTGGCAGGTGTCATCTTTCCCACTAGCAGACACCTGGGAAGGGAATGTCCTAAGGGACCCCTTCCTAGCCAGAGGAGCCAGAGAAGCCTTACGCTTCTCTGGCTCAGAAGTGGGGACTACAATCCCTGATTGTTGGGGGGTGGGGGGGGGGCGGGGCGTGTTGCTCCCGAAGTAGGTGGTGTGGGAACAACAGGGAGCGAAGTGGCCCCCCCACCATCAAGGTGGCAGGTGTAGTCGCCTAGTTCTGAGAGACGACAGGAATTCGAGGAACTGACAGGGCGACAACTGTTCTCGTAATGGCGGCGTATGAGGAGGTAATAGCCACAGGATGTAGGTACTCAAATTTCCTCTTAGCCTCAGTGTAGGTCAGTCGGTCCAGGGTCTTATATTCCATGATTTTCCTCTCTTTCTGTAAAATCCTGCAGTCTGGCGAGAAAGTTGAATGATGCTCTCTGCAGCTGACACAGATGGGAGGCGGGGCACATGGAGTATTGGGATGCGATGGACGTCCACAGTCTCGACAAGTGGGGCTGGAAGTAGAACAGGAAGACATATGGCCAAACTTCCAGCACTTAAAGCACCGCATCTGGGGAAGGATATATGGCTTGACGTCACAGTGGTAGACCATCACCTTGACTTTCTCGGGCAATGTGTCACCCTCGAAGACCAAGAGCCGGTGCTGAGGCCGAGCGGTTCTAGGCTCTTCAGTCTGGAACCACGCGACCGCTATGGTAGCAGGTTCGACTCCTGCCTAGGGCATGAATGTGTGTGATGTTCTTAGGTTAGTTAGGTTTAAGTAGTTCTAAGTTCTAGGGCACTGGTGATCTTAGATATTAAGTCTCACAATGCTCAGAGCCATTTGAACCATTTTTGAAGGCCAAGATGAAGGCACCGGTGGCAGCCAAGTTATCCCTCGGACTCTGATGGACGCGCTGGACGAAATGAACATCTCGCCGCTCTAAATTAGCGCGCAGCTCGTCGTCACACAGCAAAAGAAGGTCTGTGTGGAATATAATATACTGGACCACATTTAAGCTCTTATGGGGCGTGGTGGTAACAGAAACGTCCCCCAACTTGCCACAACTGAGTACTGCCCGTGACTGGGCAGAGGATACTGTTTTTATCAAAACTGACCCAGAGCGCATTTTGGACAAGCCCTCTACCTCACCAAACTTGTCCTCCAAATGCTCCACAAAAAACTGACACTTCATGGACATAAAGACTCTGCATTAAGTCTCGTACATATGAGGTAGCTGGATGAATAAGCTTCACTGCCACCCTTAGCCTGGCGTTCCTCCCATGATGTGGCCAGGGAGGGAAATCTCTTGGGGTCATATTTCTTAGCGTTGAAGTTAGGCTTTGCTCGCTTAGAGACTGCTGGCAGCGGACCACCAGCAAGAGCCGACGTACTACGCTTCATGACCTGTCATCCACCCTCATGTCACCCACTCCAACCAGGGGCCCTCCCCACAGGTGCCACCCAGCCACAGCAAAGGCCACCTGGCAGGATGGCCATAGCCAGGAGTCCCAATGCCCCAGGGTGATGGGCATCTACTCCTTAGCATACGTGGGGAGTTACGGGCGCAGGCATCAGCAGAGCGATCCCTGTGTTCTCAGGGTGCTGCAACCAACAGAGTACGTGGCAGTCCCACAACATCAGACTGTCTACCCTGCTGGATATGAGTGCAAAGAAATCAATGGTCATCGTCGGCACAGAAAGTGGCACTGCACCGTGCTTGGTGGAAAACGCACCCAGCAATGTGTCCTCGCCCAAGAGATGGAGAATGAGTGGGACTGCAATGCGACGACAAGAAAGTAGGCCAAAGACCTTAATGCACTATGGACACAATGCACCATGTAAGGCGCCCTTCCTCAACAGGCTCGCTCTTCGGGAAAATTTTGAAAAATGGAGGTCATCACATAAAGGCCAAAACGTGTGAGACTCCTTTTAGTGGCCTCTTACGACAGGCAGGAATATCTAGGGCCGATTCTATGCCCCGGACACGCAGAGTGGTTGGGACGGGGGGGAAAGGGGGGGGCTGAAATCGCAATCACTGCATTGCTCTTCAACAGTGGAAAGCAAGAAGGTGCTTAAAACATCAATGTAGGCCTGTGCTGTGATAGTGCAACGCAAAACAACAAGCAGTGCAAGCCCCCTCCATGAAAAACACGACCACACCATAACACGACCACCTCCGAATTTTACTGTTGGCACTACACACGCTGGCAGATGATGTTCACCGGGTATTTGCAATACCCACACCCCCCCATCGGACCGCCACATTGTGTACCGTGATTCATCACTCCACACAACGTTTTTCCACTTTTCAATCGTCCAATGTTTACGCTCCTTAACCCCAAGCGAGGCGTCGTTTGTCATTTACCGGCGTGACGTGTAGCTTATGAGCAACCACTCGACCATGAAATCCAAGTTTTCTCACCTCCCGCGTAACTGTCATAAAACTTGCAGTGGACCCTGATGCAGTTTTGAATTCCTGTGTGATGGTCTGGATAGATGTCAGCCTATTACACATTACGACCCTTTTCAACTGTCGGCGGTCTCTGTCAGTCAACAGATGAGGTCGGCCTGTACGGCTTGGTGCTGTACGTGTCCCTTCACGTTTCCACTTCACTACCCAGTCGGAAACAGTGGATCTAGGAATGTTTAGGAGTGTGGAAACCTCGCGCACAGACGTATGACACAGGTGACACCAAAACGCCTGACCACGATTGAAGTCTGTGAGTTCTGCGGAGCGCCCCATTCTGCTCTCTCACAATGTCTAATGACTACTGATGTCGCTGATACGGAGTACCGGGCAGTAGGCGGCAGCACAATGCACCTAGTATGAAGAACGTACCTTTTTCAGTGTGTCCGAATACTTTTGAACACATAGTGTAAAGCTGTGCTCCAACGTATAGTCTCAAAACTTTCTTCCTTACATTAAGGCCTATGTTTGATACTAGTAGACTTCTCGTGGCCAAGGATGTGCTTTTTTCAGAGCTACTCTCCTTTTTATGCCTTCCTTTCTCCGTCCATCGTGAGTTATTCTACTGCATAGGTTGCAGAATTCCTTAACTTCAGCTATTTCGTGATTAATAATCCTGATCTTACGTTTCTCGCTGTTTTCATTTCTGCTACTTCTCTTTATTTTCATTTTTGTTCGCTTTACTCTTAGTCCGTATCATTCCATTCAATAAATCCTGTAATTCGACTTTTCTTTGACTGAGGACAGCGATGTATCGGCGAATCTTGACGTTGATATCCCTTCACCTTTAATTTTAATACCACTCGTGAACCCTTCTTTTTTCTGCCATTGCTTCTTCAGCGTCTAGATTGAACAGTAGGGGCAAGGACATCGGTGTCTTGTTGTTTTTGCTGTGGTCTTCAGTCCTGGGACTGGTTTGATGCAGCTCTCCATGCAACTCTACCCTGTGCAAGCATCTTCATCTCCCACTACTTACTGCAACCTACATCCTTCTGAATCTGCTTGGTGTATTCATCTCTTGGTCTCCCTCTACGATTTTTACCCTCCACGCTGCCCTCCAATGCTAAATTGGTGATCCCTTGATGCCTCAGAACATGTCCTACCAACCGGTCCCTTCTTCTTGTCAAGTTGTGCCATAAACTCCTCTTCTACCCAATTCTATTCAATACCTCTTCGTTAGTTATGTGATCTAACCATCTAATTTTCAGCATTCTTCTGTAGCACCACATTTCGAACGCTTCTATTCTCTTCTTGTCCAAACTATTTATCGACAATGTTTCACTTCCATACATGGCTACACTCCATACAAATACTTTCAGAAACGACTTTCTGACACTTAAATCTATACTCAATGTTAACAAATTTCTCTTCTTCAGAAACGCTTTCCTTGCCATTGCCAGTCTGCATTTTATATCCTCTCTACTTCGACCATCATCAGTCATTTTGCTCCCCAAATAGCAAAACTCCTTTACTACTTTGTGTCTCATTTCCTAATCTAATTCTCTCAGCATCACCCGATTTAATTCGACTACATTCCATTATCCTCGTTATGCTTTTGATGATGTTCATCTTATATCCTCCTTTCAAGACACTGTCCATTCCGTTCAACTGCTATTCCAAGTCCTTCGCTGTCTCTGACAGAATTACAATGTCATCGGCGAACCTCAAAGTTTTATTTCTTCCCCATGGATTTTAATACCTACTCCGAATTTTTCTTTTGTTTCCTTTACTGTTTGCTCAATATACAGATTGAATAACATCGGGGAGAGACTACAGCCCTGTCTCACTCCCCAACCACTGCTTCCCTTTCATGTCCCTCGACTCTTATAACTGCCATCTGGTTTCTGTACAAATTGTAAATATCCTTTTGCCCCCTGTATTTTATCCCTGCCACCTTTAGTATTTGAAAGAGGGTATTCCAGTCAACATTGTCAAAAGCTTTCTCTAAGTCTACAAATGCTACAAACGAAGGTCCATCTTTCCTTAATCTTTCTTCTGAGATAAGTCGTAGGGTCAGTATTGCCTCACGTGTTCCAATAGTTCTACAGAATCCAAACTGATCTTCCCCAAGGTCGGCTTCTACTAGTTTTTCCATTCGTCTGTAAAGAATTCATGTTAGTATTTTGCAGCTGTGCTTATTAAACTGACTGTTCGGTAATTTTCACGTCTGTCAACACCTGCTTTCCTTGGGATTGGAATTATCATTTTCTTCTTGAAGTCTGAGGGTATTTCGCCTGTCTCATACATCTTGCTCACCAGATAGTAGAGTTTTGTCAGGACTGGCTCTCCCAAGGCCGTCAGTAGTTCTAATGGAATGTTGTCTACTCCCGGGGCCTTGTTTCGACTCAGGTCTTTCAATGCTCTGTCAAACTCTTCACGCAGTATTGTGTCTCCCATTTCGTCTTCTTCTACATTCTCTTCCACTTCCAGAATGTTGTCCTCAAGTACGTCGCCCTTGTATAGACCCTCTATATACTCCTTCCACCTTTCTGCTTTCCCTTCTTTGCTTAGAACTGGGTTTCCATCTCAGCTCTTGATGTGCATGCAAGTGGTTCTCTATTCTCCAAAGGTCTCAATTTTCCTGTAGGCAGTATCTATCCTACTCCTAGTGAGATAAGCCTCTACATCCGTACATTTGTTCTCTAGCCATCCCTGCTTAGCCATTTTGCACTTCCTGTCGATCTCATTTATGAGACGTTTGTATTCCTTTTTGCCTGCTTCATTTACTGTATTTTAATGTTTTCTCCTTTCATCAATTAAATTCAATATTTCTTCTTTTACCCAAGGATTTCTACTAGCCCTCGTCTTTTTACCTACTTGATCCTCTCCTCCCTTCACTACTTCATCCCTCAAAGACATCCATTCTTCTTCTACTGTATTTCTTTCCCCCATTCTTGTCAATTGTTCCCTTATGCTCACCCTGAAACTCTATACAACCTCTGGTTTAATCTACAGTTCATAACCAATAGATTGTGGTCAGAGTCCACATCTGCCCCTTTAAAATGTCTTACCATTTAAAACCTGGTTCCTAAATCTCGGTCTGATACCTTCTAGTATTTCCAGGATTCTTCCATGGGTACAACCTTCTTTTATGATTCTTGAACCAAGTGTTAGCTATGATTAAGTTATGCTCTATGCAAAATTCCACCAGACGGCTTCCTCTTTCATTTCTTTCCCCCAATCCATTTTCACCTACTATGTTTCCTTCTCTCCCTTTTCCTACTCTCGAATTCCCGTCACCCATGACTATTAAATTTTCGTGTCCCTTCACTACCTGAATAATTTCTTTTATCTCATCATACATTTCTTTAATTTCTTCATCATCTGCAGAGCTAGTTGGCATATAAACTTGTACTACTGTAGTAGGTGTGGGCTTCGTGTCTATCTTGGCCACAATAAGGCGTTCACTATGCTGTTTGGAGTAGCTTACCCGTACTCCTAATTTTTTATTCATTATTAAACCTATTCGTGCATTGCCCCTATTTAATTTTGTATTTATAACCCTGTATTCACCTGACTATAAGTCTTGCTCCTCCTGCTACTTAACTTCACTAATTCCCACTATATCTACCTTTAACCTGTCCATTTCCCTTTTTAAATTTTCTAACCTACCTGCCCGATTAAGGGATCTGATATTCCACCATTTTTAATCCGAGCACTTCGTACTTGGTCTTTCATTCTTATCTTTCACTCTTGGTTCTTGTGGGTATTGTGTACTACCGTCTTTCTTTATAGCTTACCCCTATTTTTCTCATGATTTCGAACATCTTGCACCATTTGTCATTGTCGAACGCATTTTCCAGGTCGAGAACTCGTATGAATGCTTTTTGTTTTTACTTTAGTCTTGTTTCCATTATCAACCGCAGCGTGAGAACTGCCTCTCTAGTTTCTTATCTTTCCTAAAGCCAAACTGATCCTCACCTAACACATCCTCAATTTTCGTTTCTCCTTCCCCCCCTCCCCCCCCCCCCTTTGCATATAAAAAGTCTTCGCAAACCGAATTCGCTTTGTGATTTGCCACACAGATGTATCATTTCAGTATCAGGAAAAACGTTTACTTAAACCACTAAGAGCTGCTGATAATTATTTATTCAGGACCTGTTTTGACCTTCAGATCATCAGATATCTTAAAGTCATTCATAATGGCTTACATTTCTCGCTTGGCAAAGTTAGAACCAATCTGTAGTATGTAGACAAAGACAATCAGTATTAATTCACGTTACTATTGACTATGTAATATATTTCATTATGATTGCAGTGACGTACAATGGATTTAGTTTACTTGATGCCATAGTATTAATACTGCAGTACATACATAACTTTAAGATGCCTGTTGAGGTATTGGAGTTCGAAATTCGTCAGCAGGTTTTGCAGCTTTTGAAATACTTATTTCGGCTGTTATCGATTTTGTACGTCATTACGCTGGTTTATTTTACCGAATGACTGCCACGGAGAGTGTGTGCTTCGCGTTCCTGGCTTTTACCGGGGTACCGGGCTCGCGTGATGGACTCTCACACTGGCAGTCAGGGAAGAGGATTACGGCTGGAAACAGGAGCGCCGTCTCCACTTGTAGCTGACAAGCTAGGCAAGCAGCTTTCAGGGCAGTGTAGCCGTACAATGGGCGCAGGAATCGAAGGGTTTTGGGTCACGGTCAAATGAAGACTGATGTACCTGTCTGCCAAGAAGTAAACTTACTGAGCAAGTTTCGGAACACTGCCTGTTTTTGAGAACTTGTACCACTTAGCTGACTGTAACATACAGCTCAGTCTGTTTAATGCTATTTAATCGAACCTTACTCCCATTGAATTGCAGTCGGTGTTGTTACTTGTTGTTCGTTACTGGTTCCGACAGACTTGAAAAGAGTGTATTAGTCATTGTTTTGTGTTAAATGATTTCCGCCTCTAATTTCTTGGTTCAAATGGCTCTGATCACTATGGAACTTAACTTCTGAGATCATCAGTCCCCTAGAACTTAGAACTATTTAAACCTAACTAACCTAAGGACATCACACGCAACCATGCCCGAGGCAGGATTCGAACCTGCGACCGTAGCGGCCGCGCGGTTCCAGACTGTAGCGCCTAGAACCGCTCGGCCACTCGGCCGGCTATGTGTTGCTTGAAGGGATTCTATTTATATATCTTAGAATTGCCAGTGGCTGATCCTGTTTAGCCAGATCCTGTAGAAAGGCGCGCCCATTACTGTGAAATGGTGCCAGGTTTGAGACCAGCCCACGTTCGGATGATTGCAAAAGGAAACTGAATGGGCACCTGCTGGCATTTACAATTTTATAGTAATCTTTTGGCCTGTTTTATATTTTATTATCCATGAGGGTAGTTGTGGTTCATTTTAGTAAAGTAGTTCTTGTGTGAACCATGGTTATATACACTCCTGGAAATGGAAAAAAGAACACATTGACACCGGTCTGTCAGACCCACCATACTTGCTCCGGACACTGCGAGAGGGCTGTACAAGCAATGATCACAGGCACGGCACAGCGGACACACCAGGAACCGCGGTGTTGGCCGTCGAATGGCGCTAGCTGCGCAGCATTTGTGCACCGCCGCCGTCAGTGTCAGCCAGTTTTCCGTGGCATACGGAGCTCCATCGCAGTCTTTAACACTGGTAGCATGCCGCGACAGCGTGGACGTGAACCGTATGTGCAGTTGACGGACTTTGAGCGAGGGCGTACAGTGGGCATGCGGGAGGCCGGGTGGACGTACCGCCGAATTGCTCAACACGTGGGGCGTGAGGTCTCCACAGTACATCGATGTTGTCGCCAGTGGTCGGCGGAATGTTCACGTGCCCGTCGACCTGGGACCGGACCGCAGCGACGCACGGGTGCACGCCAAGACCGTAGGATCCTACGCAGTGCCGTAGGGGACCGCACCGCCACTTCCCAGCAAATTAGGGACACTGTTGCTCCTGGGGTATCGGCGAGGACCATTCGCAACCGTCTCCATGAAGCTGGGCTACGGTCCCGCACACCGTTAGGCCGTCTTCCGCTCACGCCCCAACATCGTGCAGCCCGCCTCCAGTGGTGTCGCGACAGGCGTGAATGGAGGGACGAATGGAGACGTGTCGTCTTCAGCGATGAGAGTCGCTTCTGCCTTGGTGCCAATGATGGTCGTATGCGTGTTTGGCGCCGTGCAGGTGAGCGCCAGAATCAGGACTGCGTACGACCGAGGCACACAGGGCCAACACCCGGCATCATGGTGTGGGGAGCGATCTCCTACACTGGCCGTACACCACTGGTGATCGTCGAGGGGACACTGAATAGTGCACGGTACATCCAAACCGTCATCGAACCCATCGTTCTACCATTCCTAGACCGGCAAGGGAACTTGCTGTTCCAACAGGACAATGCACGTCCGCATGTATCCCGTGCCACCCAACGTGCTCTAGAAGGTGTAAGTCAACTACCCTGGCCAGCAAGATCTCCGGATCTGTCCCCCATTGAGCATGTTTGGGACTGGATGAAGCGTCGTCTCACGCGGTCTGCACGTCCAGCACGAACGCTGGTCCAACTGAGGCGCCAGGTGGAAATGGCATGGCAAGCCGTTCCACAGGACTACATCCAGCATCTCTACGATCGTCTCCATGGGAGAATAGCAGCCTGCATTGCTGCGAAAGGTGGATATACACTGTACTAGCGCCGACATTGTGCATGCTCTGTTGCCTGTGTCTATGTGCCTGTGGTTCTGTCAGTGTGATCATGTGATGTATCTGACCCCAGGAATGTGTCAATAAAGTTTCCCCTTCCTGGGACAGTGAATTCACGGTGTTCTTATTTCAATTTCCAGGAGTGTACTTCTACGACTCCCCAAGCATCTTGCTGACTGACCATTTCACTTGTGAGCTGTGGAGCACACTTTCATAAAATAGATTCGTTATCGTAAATTCACAATCATTTTGAGGCAAGTCATACGTAATGGATATTAAATAGTAGCAAGTTCTATCATCCCAAAACTATTTGGTCATTCATCGTTTAACGAACATCCCCCCCCCCCCCTCCAACTCCTTGTCGTAGGTATTGCCTCAAGGCGATCATTGCATCTATCCTCCGCTCCCAGTGCCAAGGGTCGACTTGCGTCTTCATCTCCCACATCTGCTTTATGATATCAGTCTCCCACCGTCTTTAATTTGCACTGAGCTTGTGCTGGTCGGTTTTGAACATATAATCCCACGCGATACCTACATGGCCTTGTTCGTAATAGCGTGAACTCAAGTTACGGATTGAGGTGGCACAGTGGTTAGCACACTGGTCAGACTCTGGAGGACAGCACTTCAAATCCCTCCTCTAGCCATCTAGACTAATACATGAAAAACATTCGCATTTGCGAATATGGACAACCATAAGCTCTGTAATGAAATGACAACAATGAAGGATTGACATACAAAAACGATGAAAATTTATGCCGGGCCGGGTCACGAACCCGGATTTCCCGCTTATCGCAAGCGGTCACCTTATCATTAGGCTATCCGAGCACGACTCATGGTCAGATCTAAAATTCCATATACGGTCAACCCCGTCCAGATTTCGATCCATATCCTTCTCCCATCTCGACCTTGTGTTTCGTCTCTAATGAACTTGTTGACGATAAGGCGTGTAAAGGTGATCTTTCTTCCCAAAAATAACTGTTGTCCAATCTGAAGTCTGAGTTTGAGAACATAAAAAATATTGCTCATTAAATAGTTCTGCCAGCTTATTGTGCCTTCCCAACTGCTATTTTTATCCAAGAAGGAAAGTCGTTACGCAAAGTTGCTCCTTTGCACCAAAAACTGACAGCACGGACTGAACATCGATATTCCAAAACCTGTGTTGTGACAGTGATTAATTCTATTTTATAGTGACGTAATCATTTTATTGTGGGTGGCTCTTGTCCATAGACTTCAAGGAAGAAATGAGGGGCAGAGGGGGGTTGGAAGATAATGATACGTACGCGTCCATTAATATGAAGGGACTAAATCTGCGAAGATTATTCGTAAGATGCAGCTGCAGTATGGTCATCGCTGTCGTAGTGAACGAAAAAATTGCGATTGGATCAGTAGCTATAATAGTGTACATCTATAAGTGGGCAACGAAGAGTGTTCAAGCAGGTCATGAACTTCGAAAACAGGCAGATTCGTCGAGATGGCTTAGCGAAGATCAATGGCGACTGTCGTGCCAGCACTGATGATACTTCGCATGAGTTGAGTATTAGCCATGGATCAGTATTTCCAACAGTAGGAATGCATAGGGATTCGTGGTCAAATCTCACGTGAATAATGACACAAAGGACATACCTGCAGGGGTAAGGTTACAGAGAACGAAATCAAAGGTGGTAGATGACACCATGGTCCACACTGCTCGGTGAGAAGGGAGAGGAAAGAGGTGGGAGAGGAGACTGGATGAGTGTGACGCTAGAGAAGCTGTGCTAAGATGTGTACATATGCTTAGTCAGCAAGATCTCCAATGACCAAAGACTTGTTGACACGTTCAAATATGCACATATTTGATTTCTCATTTCACAGAGATTCGGGCTGCACAAGATGAGATTGGTGCTAGAGGGAGAAAGGGCAGCTGTATATTAAAGGACTGCCGAAAACTATTAGAGAAGGAATGGTCTGTAATGTTAAAGAAGGAAATATGTGAGGTATTTGAGAGTTACATATGTGGTATTTCTCCAGGATAGGCTGCCTGGAATATTGCAGCATTTTCATGTAGACAAATATAACCTTATGGATCTGGATATAGCACAAGATTTTGCTGAGATTTTTAGCAAGATGGATGTGTATGATTACATAATATCGAACGCCTTGACTTCTATTTGCAAGAAGACTACCAAGGAAAATGCATCGTGACTGACAGTTGAAATAGGCGGTTGATTATGGGTGTGTTTCAATTGTAAACTAAAGCTACATAAAAATGTATATGTCAAATCACAAGCCGAAAAGAGAACAAAGATATTGGTAATATCTTATTGATTTTACGAAGTATGTTGATATGTGCCCATGAAAAATTTTTACACCTTCCTTGGCTAAAGAACATGCTATTAACAGACTGTAAGCTATGATTTACTACTACAGAATGGATGGAATGTTTGAACTTGTGGATGACTGTCTAAAGTATATAATGCCAGCAAAGAGCATTTACAATATGCAGAATGAGATTTTCACTCTGCAGCGGAGTGTGCGCTGATATGAAACTTCCTGGTAGATTAAAACTGTGCGCCCGACCGAGACTCGAACTCGGGACCTTTGCCTTTCGCGGTCAAGTGCTCTACCATCTGAGCTACCGAAGCACGACTCACGCCCGGTACTCAGAGCTGTACATCTGCCAGAGCTTCTGTAAAGTTTGGAAGGTAGGAGACGAGATACTGGCAGAAGTAAAGCTGTGAGTACCGGGCGTGAGTCGTGCTTCGGTAGCTCAGATGGTAGAGCACTTGCCCGCGAAAGGCAAAGGTCCCGAGTTCGAGTCTCGGTCGGGCACACAGTTTTAATCTGCTAGGAAGTTTCATTTACAATATGCTTCACTGTAATATGTCCCAGTAGCTTCCATGTAGTGTTAAACTATCAGAGAGCTTACAGACGACTTGCTGTGTTGTGTACAATAATATTTTGTAGTTTGTTAACTGGGGCAATAAGAAGCGTTTATTGGTGTAAACTATCCACACAATCAGGAGCGAGAAAAGCTTATAGGCTATGTTTTGTCTGATTATAGCTTTAATTAGTTACCTGTAAACTATATGGAAATTTTTAACATAAAAGTCAACAAGAACAACGAAACTGGTATATTAAAGGTGGAGAAACACATTTTTTTCCCAGTCCTTGACATTGTTCTCCACAGTACTGTCAAATACAGATATTGCGGATCTAGGATTGATTGCATGAGATAACATTACTCTGCAGGTCTTAAGAAAAAGAAATAATGCATCGAACAGACATAAACCACTCCCTGTTATAGAAACTGCTCAATTAAATTCATTTCAGATGTTATGGTGTTTAAAAGAAAACTGGAAATCGATGAAATTGACGTCAAAAACCCAAACTGGAGTATTTGCTGAAAACATCTACAAAGTAGGAAGAATGTGAAGAGCAATTGGAAATATAAGCAACGCTTGGAAATTATAGTAAACATAATATATTGAAGAATCCCCATGCCTTAGAGTACAAGATAACAGCATTTACATTAAATACCGAGGGAAATAGCCGTATGTCGCAGTAGCTGCAGAAAACAATGCATCCAACAATGTTTACTATATTAGAGGATATGCGAAATATCTGTTTATAAACCTCTGCTTAACAAGGATGGTTACATTGTATCTAAATGTGGTTGTCTCGACATCGTTCATGTATCAACAAACAAGGTATTTGTGAAGTTCAGAACTGACGGAATAACTACACTTAACGACAATTTGTTTTCTTAAGTGAATGAGCAGTGTATACTCAAGAGCGATGTGGGCTGTCTTAAGAATATTGTTTTATTTTTTATTTATTTATTTATTTATTTATTTATTTATTTATTGTTCTGTGGGACCAAATTAAGGAGAACTCTCGATGGTCATGGAACGATTCAATACATGAAATTATAACACGATAGTAGAAGCAGATAAAATGAAATATAAGAAACATATTCAGTCAACAAGTCGTAAGTTTAAACAAAGAAACTCAACAATGTAACACTGGAATTTGCTTAATTTTTCAGCTCTTACAAGAACTTCTCGACAGAACAGAAGGAGTGAGCCATGAGGAAACTCTTCAGTTTAGACTTAAAAGTGTTTCGGCTACTGCTAAGATTTTTGAGTTCTTGTGGTAGCCTATTGAAAATGGATGCAGCAGAATACTGCACTCCTTTCTGCACATGAGTCAAGGAAGTGCATTCCACACGCAGATTTGATTTCTGCCTAGTATTAACTAAGTGAAAGCTGCTAACTCTTGGGAATAAGCTAATATTGCTAACAACAAACGACATTAAAGAAAATATATACTGTGAGGGCAATGTCAGAATTACCATACTATTGAATAGGGGTCGACAAGAGTTTCTCGAACTTGCATCACATATAGCTCGAACAGCCCGTTTTTGAGCCAAAAATACCCTTTTTGAATCAGAAGAATTACCCCAAAAAATAATACCATACGACATAAGCGTATGAAAATATGCGAAGTAGACTACTTTTCGTGTTGAACTGTCACTTATTTCAAATACTGTTCTAATGGTAAATAAAGCAGCATTTAGTTTCTGAACAAGATCCTGAACATGGGCTGCCCACAACAGCTTACTATCTATCCGAACGCCTAGGAACTTGAACTGTTCCGTCTCGCTTATAATATGCCCATTCTGTCTGATCAAAATATCGGTTCTTGTTGAATTGTGAGTTAGAAACTGTAAAAACTGAGTCTTACTGTGATTTAGCATCAAATTATTTTCCACAAGCCACGAACTTATCCATGAACTACATTATTTGATACTGTTTCAATATTACACACAAGATCCTTCACTGCCAAGCTGGTGTCATCAGCAAACAGAAATATTTTTGAATCACCTGTAATACTAGAAGGCATATCACGTAAAATTAAAATTTGTGTATGTTTTCAAGTACATGAAGCTGTGCAAGGTATCCCGAAATGCTATGACCAGCATTGTGTGGGTTCCAGTGCCAAGGGTCGGGGTGCAGGGATTTGGGAGGGGGGGGGGGGGGGAGGGACCCTGATCACTTTATATGCTGAACAGTGATCAACTGGCCATAGGACATTAGCAGGTGGTGTAACGATTTTAATGATCTAAGACGAGTTTCTGATAAATAATACGATCACTTTAGTCTTAGAAATAACACTATGGCACTTAATTTAGGTGTCAATTGTGCCTTGCACCAAATGGATACAAATAGGAAACCACAGTCGTTCTCAAGTATATCTTTATCTATAAAGTAGATCAATAGTGCCCGTAAACGAGCAACTTGTGTTTTGTACTGTTATAGAATAATAATACAGACAATATAAACATGGAAATAACATTGTAATATTTGATGTAAGGGACCACGTAGGGTAAAAAGATCGATTAGCAATCACATTTGGGCGCCAAGTGAGGTACAGAGAACAAATTCCAGCTCTGGAGCACATACTGGCCGACTGGTTGTTTCGTTTCCGTGACTTAAAATACTGTACTGCAATTGGGAGAGGAAAATATGTGTGTGTGTGTTTTTTTGTTTTTGTTTTTTTAGGGCGCAAAACTGCTATGGTCATTAGCGCCCGGTCCGTGACTTAGGAAACAGTAAAACGCCGAAATTGAAAACCAGCAGCAATGGGAACGAAAGTCATAAAATTGGAGAAACTAAAAGCAGAAGGAAGGCTTAAAAATCCACTACAGAAAGGGGTTGGTTGTCCCCAAAAAAAGCTTCAAATGACTGACGTCATTTCACTAGCACTAATAAACTCGAGAACGCGGTCGGCTGAGCGCGTGTCATCTGCTAAAATCGACGATATATCAGGCGATAGCTGTAGACGGGAGCGTAACGGATTAAAATAGGGGCACTCAATTAAAAGGTGTCATACCGTCCACAGCTGAGAGCAGTGGGGACAGAGTGGGGGAGGATCGCCGCTTAAAAGATGTCGATGGCTAAAAAGACAGTGCCCTATCCTAAGTCTAGTTAAAATTACCTCCTCCCGACGACGCGTTCGGGAGGAAGAGGTCCAAGCACAAGGAAGAGCTTTCACGTCCCGCAATTTATTATGGGTAAGTGTCGACCAATGCGTGTGCCATAAATGAACAACACGACGACATAAAACGCTCCGTAGATCGGCCAAGGGAATCGATTGAATAGCTGGCCGAAGAAGAGAGACTGCAGCCTTGGCTGCAATATCGGCCGCCTCATTTCCACAGATACCAACGTGTCCCGGGAGCCAGAGGAACGCCACCGAGACGCCCCCCATGTGGAGCAAGCACAGACAGTCCTGAATCCGGTGGACCAGAGGGTGCACAGGATAAAGAGCTTGGAGACTGAGGAGAGAGCTGAGAGAATCTGAGCAGATAACGTACTGTATCCGCTGATGGCGGCGGATGTAGTGGACAGCCTGGAGAACAGCGTAAAGCTCCGCAGTATAAACCGAACACTGGTCGGGAAGCCGAAAGTGATTCGGGGTGTCGCCAACAATATAGGCACTCCCTACACCTAACGATGTTTTCGAGCCGTCGGTGTAAATAAATGTGGCGTCCGTCATTTGTGCACGTAGAGCAGCAAATGCCCGACGATAAACAAGTGAAGGGGTACCATCCTTGGGAAATCGACAAAGGTCACGGAGCAGGCAGATCCGGGGACGGAGCCAAGGTGGTGCTGTACCCCAAGTTGTCAAGAAGGTTTTAGGAAAGCGGAAGGAAAGAGAATGGAGCAGTTGACGGAAGCGGACTCCCGGTGGTAGTAGGGAAGACGGGCGGCCTGCATACCCTACATCAAAGGAGGCGTCGAAAAAAAGGTCATGGACTGGATTAGCAGGCATTGAAGACAGATGGCTAGCATAACGACTCAGAAGGACTGCTCGCCGATTGGACAGCGGAGGTTCAGCAGTCTCAGCATAAAGGCTTTCCACAGGGCTGGTGTAAAAAGCTCTAGACACTAAACGTAATCCACGGTGGTGGATAGAGTCGAGACACCGAAGAATAGACGGCCGAGCAGAGGAGTAGACTATGCTTCCATAGTCCAATTTCGAGCGCACTAAGGCGCGATAGAGGCGGATAAGGACCACTCGGTCCGCTCCCCAGGAGGTACCATTCAGGACACGGAGGGTGTTAAGGGATCGCAGACAGCGTGCCGATAGATTGGAAACGTGGGAGGAACAGCACAGTTTTCTGTCAAACATAAGACTCAAGAATTTAGCGACGTTTGAAAACGGAAGGTTGACAGGACCTAGATGTAAGGAGGGCGGAAGGAACTCCTTACGTCGCCAAAAATTAACACAAACGGGCTTACTGGGAGAAAAACGGAAGCCGGTTTCGATGCTCCAAGAGTGGGGGCGATCGAGACATCCTTGAAGACGTCGTTCAAGAAGGCTGGTCCGTTGAGAGCTGTAGTAGATCGCAAAATCGTCCACAAAAAGGGAGCCCGAGACATCAGGAAGGAGACAATCCATAATTGGATTGATGGTAATGGCAAACAGTACAACACTCAGCACGGATCCCTGGGGTACACCGTTTTCTTGGGAGAAAGTACGGGAGAGAGTAGTGTTCACCCGCACCCTAAATGTACGCTCTGCCATAAATTCGCGAAGAAAAACGGGCAGCCGACCTCAAAAGCCCCAAGAGAACAGTGTGCGGAGGATGCCTGTCCTCCAACAGGTATCGTATGCTCTCTCCAGATCAAAAAATATTGCTACTGTTTGGCGTTTCCGGAGAAAATTGTTCATGATATAAGTGGAGAGAGCAACAAGATGGTCAACTGCAGAACGATGCTTTCGGAATCCGCATTGGGCAGGTGTTAAAAGACTGCGGGATTCCAGCCACCAAGCTAAACGGTAATTCACCATACGCTCCAAAACCTTACAGACACTACTCGTGAGAGAAATGGGGCGATAGCTAGAGGGGAGATGTTTGTCCTTTCCAGGTTTCGGAACAGGAACGACGATAGCTTCCCGCCATCGTCTGGGAAAAGTACTGTCGGTCCAAATTCGATTATAAAGGCGAAGGAGGTAACGCAGACTATGGGTCGATAAATGCAGCAACATTTGGACGTGGATACCATCCGGTCCTGGGGCGGAGGAGCGAGAAGAAGAGAGTGCATGTTGGAGTTCCCGCATGGAGAAAACAGTATTGAAGCTTTCGCGATTTTGAGAGGAGAAAGCAAGAGGTCGCACTTCCGCTGCACGTTTCTTCGGGAGAAACGCTGGTGGGTAATTTGAAGAGCTCGAAGTCTCAGCAAAGTGCTGGCCCAACGAGTTACAAATTGCGACGGGGTCCACTAATGTGTCATGCGCGACAGTGAGCCCAAAGACCGGGGAGAAACTAGGCGCGCCTGAGAACCGTCGAAGCCGACTCCAAACTTCCGAGGAGGGAGTGAAGGTGTTAAATGAGCTAATAAAGAATTTCCAGCTTGCCTTCTTGCTATCGCGGATGACACGACGGCATCGCGCTCGGAACTGCTTATAGCGGAAACAGTTGGCCAAAGTAGGATGGTGGCGGAAAACGCGGAGAGCATTTCGCCGCTCACGTATTCCACCAAGGAACTGGGGGGCGCCGGGGCAATTCGGAGGTGCGTGGTATTGAATGTTCTGCAGCTGTAAGAATAACGTCGGTAATATGTGTGACCTCATCGTCGACGCTGGGAAAGTGACAGTCATCAAATGTCGCTAGAGACGAAAAAAGTGTCCAATCAGCATGGGCAAACTTCCAGCGTCGCGGGCGCATGTAAGGCAGTTGAGGCTGCAGTCTAAGGACACATGGAAAGTGGTCACTCGAGTGTGTATCATCAAGGGCGAACTATTCGAAGCGCCGAGATAGCGGAACAGTACCGACTGCAAGGTCCAAATGAGATAAATTTGTTGTGTAGGCAGACAAAAATGTAGGGACCCCAGTGTTGAGGCAAACTGGATCTGCTTGGTGGAAGACGTCTAGCAATAGTGAGCCACGTGGACAAGGATGTGGAGATCCCCAAAGCGGGTGGTGGGCATTGAAGTCCCCAACCAGCAAATAGGGGGGTGGAAGCTGACCAAGAAGATGAAGGAGATCAGCTCGTGCCATTGGTATGGACGATGGAATGTGTACAGTACAAAGAGAGAACGTGTATCCGGAAAGGGAAAGACGGACGGCGACAGCTTGGAAGGAAGTGTTTAAATGGATTGGGTGATTATGTAGAGTTTCATGGAGAAGAATCATGAGTCCTCCATGTGCTGGAGTGCCTTCAACAGAGGGGAGATCATATTGGACGGACTGAAAATGAGGGAGAACAAAGCGGTCATGGGGACGCAGCTTTGTTTCCTGAAGACAGAAGATGACCGGCGAATAGGATCGTAAGAGGATCGACAATTCATCCCGATTGGCTCGAATACCGCGGATATTCCAGTGGATAATGGACATAGGGTGAACAGAAAATGGAGGAATGTGACCAAGGTCGCTGTCAACTCAACGACTGCTCAGAGCTTGCGACCGACAGCATGGAATGGCATTCAGCCGAAGGCAGAAGATCCTGATCCTTAGTTGGTCAGGAGCAGCTCCTGCCACCAGCGATTGGCCGGTTGATCAGCCGGCAGCAGTGCGCCTCGGCGACACAGAAGACGGCCGAGGGCGATTTCCGCCAGGTGGTGCTGTAGATGGGACACGCCTTGGCGGAGAAGGAGAGGAACTGGGTATCTTTGTAGCCTTCTTGGAAGTATGATATTTAGATGAAGGAGGAACCGATGGTTGGAAAGTTGCGGTACGTAAAAACTCTTCACGAGTTTGCTCTTTTTTTCGAAGTCTTGGTGTCTGACTTTTGGGCTCGAGATTTAGCACAACTTGACGAAGGGTGAGCCAGAGAGTGGGCAGGCGAAAGTGGTGAGGTTGAACGGGCGATCTTTGCGCTGGCCGATCTGACGACCGCGGCACTAAAGGTGAGGTCGCAACTCTGCATGGCCGCCTCCTTGGTTGGCCGAGGAGAAGCAAGGACAGTGCTGTATTTTCCCGTCTGAGGCACGGTGGGCTGTCGACTGGCGAATAATTTTCGAGCAGCAAAGGTCGACACCTTTTCCTTCACTCTAATTTCCTGGATGAGCTTTTCGTCCTTAAAAACGGGGCAATCTCGAGAGGAAGCAGCGTGGTCACCCATACAATTGATGCAGCGAGGGGATGGAGGTGGACAAGCACCCTCATGGGCATCCTTGCCACACGTAACACATTTGGCCGGATTGGAACAGGATTGGCTAGTGTGATTGAACCGCTGACACCGATAGCAACGCGTAGGGTTTGGGACGTAAGGGCGAACGGAAATTATCTCATAGCCTGCTTTGATTTTCGATGGGAGTTGAACTTTGTCAAATGTCAAGAAGACAGTGTGGGTTGGAATGACGTTCGTGTCAACCCTTTTCATAACCCTATGAACAGCCATTACGCCCTGGTCAGACAGGTAGTGCTGAATTTCTTCGTCAGACAATCCATCGAGAGAGCGTGTATAAACGACTCCATGCGAGGAATTTAAAGTACGGTGCGGTTCCACCCGGACAGGGAAGGTGTGTAGTAGTGAGGTACGCAGCAATTTTTGTGCCTGGAGGGCACTGACTGTATCTAACAACAGGGTGCCATTCCGTAATCTGGAACAAGACTTTACGGGACCTGCAATTGCGTCGACACCTTTCTCAATAATGAAAGGGTTGACCGTAGAGAAGTCGTGACCTTCGTCAGACCGAGAAACAACAAGGAACTGTGGCAACGAAGGAAGAACTGTCTGTGGCTGAGACTCAGTGAACTTACGCTTGTGAGCAGACATAGTGGAAGGTGAGGAAACCATTGCGGAAGAATCCCCCATGATTACCGGCGTCTCCGATGGCGCGCTCCTCCCTTGTGGGGGCCCTCTCTGAGGGCACTCCCGCCTTAGGTGATTGTTCACACCTCAGGTCACACCTCCCGACAAACGGACGGAGGGACCAATCGCCACTTTCGGAAGGTATCAGCTCGGGTAATCACCCCTCCCTGGGCCTTGCCGTTACCAGGGGGTACGTACGTGTCCTACCTGTCTACCCGGGGCGGGGGATTACGCGTTACCCCGTCACCGGCTACGCATGGAAGTGCATGGGTAGGCCTTCAGACACGCAGAGGGAGGAAAAAAGAGAAAGGGAAAGGAAAGAAGAGTGGTCTCAAACGCCACAGCGGAGAAAAGGGCAAAGAGAAGAGGGAAGGAAAAGAGAAGGACAGAGGAAGGACAAAGACTTGCAAGTGTAGAAAGCAAGGAATTTGTAACAGTTTCGAGCGTCCGTCTCCGGACGTAGGCACAAACCATACTCCCAGAGGGGGAGAAAGGGAAGGAAAGAGCCAGGGGTGAGGGGGGGTGGCGAAGATGGGGCACAGGGAAGGATGCGGAAAGGGAGGGTATGCAGCCCGGAAAGGAAGGAGGGCCACATTAGCTCGGGGTCCTATGCTCGCTACGCACGTATCCACAAAAGAGTTGTGGACCCCCTGGGTGTGTGTGTGTGTGTGTGTGTGTGTGTGTGTGTGTGTGTGTGTGTGTGTGTGTGCTTTGGCTTAAAAACTCTCTGGCTTATTTCCAAGAAAGTGACGTGGCTTTGGAGGAGAGGTGGGAGGGGAGGAGGGGTAGGGCGTGATGATGCAGTCCCATTACCACCGTACTTCCTCGTCGCACCCCTGCCTGTGTAGACGTGATCTCTCGGACACGAGTCACTTGGGATGTGGTCCTGCATCCCCATTGCATTCCTACTCCAACTGCCCTTGAATCTTTCAAATACCGCAAAGTTTGTGCTTCATCTCAGCTGAAGCTGACAGACAAACCCAAACAGTGACATTTGGAAACATCGACTCCCAATTAAGACATTATAAAAGGGAAGGAGAATCATTTCTACGTTGTATAGCAACCGTTGATGTGATGTGGATCCATCGTTATTATACCGATCGTGAGTAGTAGAGTATGGTGAGGAAACGTTCATCACTGCCTAAATCAAAAATGTTGAAGAGCCAAGCTGCAGTAGGAAAACTGATAATGATGAATGCTTTCTCAGAAAATTATTTTGAAGAATTAGTTCATGAGCCCACTGGAAGTGAAAATGGTTGCGAAAGCATACTTGACGTTTTAGCAACAAACAATCCTGGACAAATAGTGAGTATTGTGACGAATACAGGTATTAGCGACCACAAGGCAGTTGCCGCTAGTCTGAATACCGTAAGACCTAAAACCATCAAAAAGAAACGCAAAGTATATCTATTTAAAAAAACTGATAAAAAATCTCTTAACGCCTTTTTAAGAGACAGTCTTCACTCCTTCCGATCTGGTCATGTAAGTGTAGAAAAGTTGTGGAATGTTTTCAAAGAGATAGTATCGACAGCAATTGAGAGATATATACCACATAAATTAATAAGTGATGGTACTGATCTCCCACGGTACACAAAACGGGTCAGATCGTTGTTACAGAAGTAGCGAAAAACGAATGCCAAATTTAAAAGAATGCATTATCCCCAACTTTGACAAAGTTTTACAGAAGTTCGAAACATAGCGCCTACTTCAATGCGAGATGCTTTTAATAATTTCCACAACGAAATTCTGTCTCGAAATCTGACAGAAAACCCAAAGAGATTCTGGTCATATATAAAGCACACCAGTGGCAAGACGCAATCAACACCTTCACTGAGCGATAAACACGATGAGTCACAGAAGACATTACCACTAAAGCAGAGTTATTAAATACGGTTTTTCGAAACTCCTTCACCAAAGAAGACGAAGTAAATATTCCCGAATTCCAATCAAGAACAACTGCCAAGATGAGAAACATAGAAGTAGATATCCTCGGTGTAACAAAGCAACTTAAATCACTTAATAAAGGCAAGGCCTCCGGTCCAGATTGTATACCAGTCAGATTCCTCTCAGAGTATGCACATAAAATAGGTCCTTATTTAGCAATCATATACAACCACTCGCTCACAGAAAGATCCATACCTAAAGACTGGAAAATTGCTCAAGTCACACCAATACCCAAAAAGGGAAATAGGAGTAATCCGCTGAATTACAGGCCTATATCACTAACGTCGATTTGCAGTGGGGTTTTGGAACATATACTGTATCCGAACATTATGAAGTACCTTGAAGAAAATGATTTATTGACACACACTCAGCACGGATTCAGAAAATGTCGTTCTTGTGAATCATAACTAGCACTTTATGCTCATGAATTAATGAGTACTATCGACAGGGGATGTCAAATTTATTCCATATTTTTGATTTCCAGAAGGCTTTCGACACCGTTCCTCACAAGAGTCTTCTAACCAAACTGCGTGCCTACGTAGTATCACCTCAGTTGTGCGACTGGACTCGTTATTTCCTGTCAGAAAGGTCACAGTTCGTAGTAACAGACGGAAAGTCATCGAGTAAAAAAGAAGTAATATCCGGCGTTCCTCAAGGAAGTGTTATAGGCCCTCTATTGTTCCTGATCTATATTAACGACGTAGGAGACAATCTGAGTAGCCGTCTTAGATTGTTTGCAGAAAATACTGTTATTTACCGTCTTGTAAAGTCATCAGATGACCAAAACGACTTCCAAAATGATTTAGATAGGATATCTGTATAGTGCGAAAAGTGGCAAAAGTGACCCTAAATAAAGAAAAGTGTGAAGTTATTCACGTGAGTACTAAAAGAAATCAGGTAAATTCCGATTACGTGATGAGTCACACAGATCTGAGGGCTGTAAATTCAACTAAATACTTAGGGATTACAATTACAAACAACCTAAATTGGAACGATCACATAGATAATATTGTGGGTAGAGCAAACGAAAGACTACTATTCACTGGCAGAACACTTAGAAGATGCAACAGGTCTACCAAAGAGACGGCTTACACTACGCTTCTCCGTCCTGTTCTGGAGTATTGCTGTGCGGTGTGGGATCCGCATCAGGTGTGTCTGACGGATGACATCGAAAAAGTACAAAGAAGGGCAGTTCGTTTTGTATTATCGCGAAATAGGGGAGATAGTGTCACAGACATGATACGTGAATTGGAGATGCAATCATTAAAACAAAGGCGTTCTTCGTTGCGACGGGTTCTTATAATGAAATTTCTATCACCAGTTTTCTCCTCAGACTGCGAAAACATTTTGTTGGAACCCCCTACATAGGTCAGATTGTATACCAGTCAGATTCCTCTCAGAGTATGACCGTCACGATAAAATAAGATAAATCAGGGCTCACACAGAAAAATCTAACCGCTCGTTTTTCCCGCATTCCGTTCGAGAGTGGAACGGTAGATAGACAGGTTAAAGGTGGTTCATTGAACCCTGTGCCAGGCACTTTATTGTGAATAGCAGAGTAATTACGTAGATGTAGAGACAGTGTTTTGGGACATAAAACGTCCGCTGATGGTTTGTTACACTCGTAAAGGTCAAACGGTGAATGTTGACAGTTACTGTTGCTCCTCAGACATATAAAATCCAAAACTGAATACAAACGGAGAGGGGAGCATTCAAAAGGTGTTATTTAGCTTCAGGATAATGTTCACCACCATACAATGCAGTACACGCAAAAAACTATTTTTAATTTCCGGAACACTTCAATAGTTCTAAGCAGGTTACGCCCTTTAATCCGACATAGGAGCACCTATGTGAATCCAAGTGTCCATTGCGTGACGAGGTCGTGATGGCAATACAAAAATGGATACGAATGATGCCACAATCATTATTCTCCCATGTCGGAATTTGGAAGTTTTTCAAGAGATGGGTCGAGTGCATAGAGGATGGAGAAAACTAAAGTTATTTAAAATGTTTTATAAACAAAAATTTCCTTTAAAAATTGTTTGCACTTTCTAACTTGATCTCCTACATCTTGAGGTAGAGTATATTGAAATGCCGTGCTCTGAGTCATTGATGGAATGCATGACACGTTTTAACTATGATATTCTGTTTCCTTGCAGTTCACGTTAGTAAATATGAAATAAATCCAACGCAAAATATTTAGTCCAGAAAAGCAAGTAGTTCAGCGTTAATTTGTAAGTGCCAAATATCGAACACCATGAATTTATGAGGGGCCTGCAGCAGAATTCCTACGCTTTTATACTGCTAATAGTCTGGGTAAGGATTAAGATTATCACGAGGAATTTCGAAAGTAACTTCGTTGCACCTACCGTGACAGGAAAGAAATCAAGCGGTGGGCTAACTCTATGCATATTTGAGTTCATTAATGATAGCGTTTACACTTGCAGATTTCGCAGATTCAGTTAGCAACCGCAGAGCCCGCAACTCAATGTAAATGTTGACATTCCCGGATAGTAATTGCTGCAGTAATCGATACCAGTCCATAAGATTCAGTCGTACTCTTCGGTCTCTGTTTTGCTTTCTGTCTTTTGCACACCTGTCTTGGGCGATGCTGATTATTTCCTGTAATCACTTATTTTATAATACCATTAACATTTCTAGAAAATTTAAAAATGTCACATTTACATAGCAAAGGATTTCTCTTTTGAGAGACAAGACGGACTGAATTTGGAACCAGTTTTGTAAATGAATCAGTTGTAATGTTACCAATTTCAATAGGAAATTAAGTCCAAATAAGAAGTCTCATGCGGGCGAAAGTAGTGGTACTTCGTAAATCTGTTCCTGACATAGCACTAATTGAGAAGTACGTTCAAAAAACATGATGTGCCACGCGTTATACGACACAGCTGGAAATAGGTTTTCACAAATTAAATGTGTGGTTAGAAATAACTTTATGTTTCATCAGCACAGAACATAAATAAATGAAGATGTCAGTGTCTGAAAGTGAGATATTTGAATTTTGCAATGTTGCCTTTTATTTGCATTTCCCGTTTAGCGCGAAATGTGACATTATCACATTTATTTACTAGAGAGGGTGGTCTTCCCACCGCTTATCGGTTACTTAATAAATAGTATGATATGCAGGGTGTTTCATGATGACGTTTTAAAAATTTGGGAACAGTTTCCCTGCACCAAAACAAAAAAAATGCCGTACACACGGGCTACACAGTGCACACCTGAAGAGCTAAGACATCTTATTCAGTACAAGATATGTGTTTTACAGTAGCTCCCAGCTCTTTAAGTATGCAGTTTAGAACCCATGTTTAATGGACTTTTTTTTGTTTTGGCCCTTACTACCTCTTTCCAGAATATGGAAAGCAAAAAGCTTGTAGTAGAGGGGACGTATTTCGTAGCATAGAGGATGAACAAGTGCTCACAGCTCTTAAGATAAGCATTTCAGATTCCCTGTTTACCGAAATTTTTTCTTGTTTTGGTGTAAGATTTTTAAAATGTCATTCAGAAACACCCTGTATATTTATGGACTTGTCCACTTGTTATCCTCAATGAAAGTAAAGTAGAATTGCAGGTTCTGTTAAATGTAATGAGTAGTCTAATGAGTATAGAATATAGACTGAGGACCAATCGAGTGAAGATGAAAGTAACGATGGGCCGAAGAAATCAGATAGCCATAAACTTAACATCAAAATAAGTGATCAGAAAATACTGAAGTGAAGGAATTCTGCTATCTTGGAAGCAAAGTAACACATGACGGATGAACCAATGACTTTAGAGAAAAAGACTAGCGCACGTGAAGAAGGTAATCTTGCCAAAAGAATAGTGTCAAACAGTGGTATTAAACAGATGAAGAAATTTCTGAAAATACACTTTTCGATCACTGCACTGTGTAGAAGTGAAACAAAGACTGTGGCAAAAATGGAAAAGAACAAAGCCGTGACGATTTAGATGTGGCGCTCAAGAATGATTAAGAGTTAAATGGACTGATAAGACACGGAATGAGGAGATTCTCTGCAAAACCGGCGGATAAATACGATTTCGCCGTGCCCGTTTTGTTCCGAATTATGATACAATGTTCCTTCGGACATGCATACACTGCAGCACTTCCGACACCTGGCAAATGACTTTCAAGTTATATGTCTCACCTCTACGGGAATATACATAATGGATGTACAAGTACGGGTTGTAGACAAATGGCAGTTTGGGTCTGTCCGTGAGTAGAACTCGGACAACCAAATGGTTGAGGCTACCGCTCGCGATAAGCAGGAAATTCGGGTTCGAGTTTCGGTCCGGTCCACATTTTCATTGCCGTCATTCCATTATACAGCTGATGGTTGTCCATATTCGCAACTGCGAATACATTTCATTAATATCAGGGAACTCCAGTCCGGAGCCGCGCTGCTGCTACGGTCGCAGGTTCGAATCCTGCTTCGGGCATGGGTGTGTGTGATGTCCTTAGGTTAGTTAGGTTTAAGTATTTCTAAGTTCTAGGGGACTGATGACCACAGCAGTTGAGTCGCATAGTGCTCAGATCCATTTGAACCATTTTTGAACATCAGGGAATAACTTTTTGGTTCCAATGATTCCAATGGCTCTGATCACTATGGGACTCAACTGCTGAGGTCATTAGTCCCCTAGAACTTAGAACTAGTTAAACCTAACTAACCTAAGGACATCACAAACACCCATGCCCGAGGCAGGATTCGAACCTGCGACCGTAGCGGTCTTGCGGTTCCAGACTGCAGCGCCTTTAACCGCACGGCCACTTCGGCCGGCTAACTTTTTGGTGCTGGAAGGACCTGCAGAAGTTAAAACTAAGGGAAAAGTCAGAGTATAACATATCCAACAAATAACTGAACGTAATGTGTAAGTTCTACTCTGAGATGAAGAGGTTGGCACAGAAGATAAGTTCGTGTCGAGCCGCATTAAATCAGTTAAAGACTGATGACGCAACTCATCACGATGCAGGTACACACTTTAGATGGAAATTTCGAAAAATTTCAAAAGAATCAAACACTACAAATATAATTAATCCTCATGTATGCTCGCATAAAATAATTCAGTAATTTCTATTCGTTTTATGGCAGTCTAGACAGCAAACTCGAGAATCAATTGCAGTCTATTTCTGTGCGAGGAAGATCGGTGGCAAGATGTCTACCACTGATGAATGCCATTAGTAAGGAGCACCAATTAACGCAAGAGGCACGTAAAATTACTTGGTTATTAAGAGCACCTATAGGTGAATGTCTGAGCGTAATGATGTGAGCAGACTTCCGCTTTCTCCATACAGATTATCACTTTGACACAGCGAATAGATAGGCTGCCTATTTCAAGGTTTCCATTTCCTTCCGTGAACATCGACAGCATAGAAGCACTAATGCCGTACACCTCCATCAGAAATTTAAAGGGAATAGAGACTCTCATTAAATGGAGCTTATCAGGCTTTCCTATAATTGCCTGTAATTTGCATCTCATACGACTAAGTAAGAAGAAGGTTAAGTTCATCAACAATTAACAGACCTGAAGTGACATTATAATACGGTTTAATTGAGAACATTATATTACCAGGAAAAATACATGTAACTGAAATGATACAATAGCTTATATATCCTACAATACTTAAAGATAAGATTACAGAAATTCACAAGATCTCCAACCTTGAGATTTCTGCATAATAGAAATCTCGTATGCTCTGTTGTCAGAGGCTTGAAGTGAGAGTCCCCAAAGCTTTAAAAATAGTCCCTGGGGTTACATATAGGAGACATTGTAACCAACTGTATTGCAGACGTAGTAACGGTCTGTTCTGGTTGCTCTTTCACAGCTAATAGGATGATTAGATTTGAATAATTTTACTATTATTCAACCGAGGTTCCGTCATTCTCTCCATTTAAATATCGTATGTAACTACAGGCTGTGTGCGTATGGTATGAACACTATCCTGTACATGATTTAGGCTCGAAAATTTATTCACATTAACGTTTCTATGTGACTCCGTTCGGGCGTTTAGGATTAATGTTTCGGGAGCCATATGGCCGTCATTGGTTTGGTCCTTCCCGGTCTGCCAGAAGGTTATCTTTGTCATTGTTGTCTGGATGGAATTTAGTGGCCCTTCTTCGGTTCCCCACCAGAGATGGCTTTTCCTTTTCTATTACCCGCGACGTGGCTCCTGCATAAACAAAAACCCTTAGGCAGTCGGTTGGTATGGCTAACCAAATAATCATTTAGATGTCAAAACTAATGCTTAATCGCAATTTTTGGAAGAATACGGGTATTATGTACTCCAAACTGCCAGATTTCGCTGGGTGAGTAGCGACCCCGACAGTAGAAACGCCAAAAGGCAGTTTTCAGGCTAGAAAAAGTTTAGACCCAGAGCCATTCGTCCAAGAAGTTAAAGTTCTTCTATCAGTTATTGAGACATTAGTGCAAAAAATGAGTTATTAAGATTGAACTGCTCCAGAGAATTAGGAATTTGTCATAATTTAATTAAATTAAGCAGTGCTAACCGAATAAATTGATACGCTAAGTGTCGACTCATGGGAAATTACCCTGTTACTTCCCAACCTGATGGATGTTATTCATTTCTTGACGATCTCAACGATGCAGAACGCTCGGTGACAGAAACCACTGCATACTTGTCCCCAATAACATCTCATTTTTCGACATCAATTTAATCTACACACTGGAAAAGCACCGTAAGATAAGTTTCGAGCCGAATAACGAAGCAATATAGTCGCTAGCGGATGGGTAGGGCAGCATTTTTTTCCAGATACTGTCATTATCGTGTGACAGTGTTACAGCTTATGAAACGAATATATGATCATCATCTTCACATATTCCATGCACGTACATACCATCCATCTACGGCAGTAAAATTAAAACGTATCTCTAATATATACTTAAATATCTCATGCAGATGCCTCGACCGAACTGTAGGTACCTCCAGTAATAAGTTAGAATTGTTTCGTTATCCACTTCGCAGCAATAAAGTAATAAATTATCACCAAAACACAACATTAAATATACATGTCTATTGCACCAGCGGTCTTGTGGTAGCATCTTAGATTAGTAATCAAAACGCCCTCGGTCCCTGCTTAGCTCTCCATCGCTCTAATTTTGATAAATAATCAGCATTGGTGGCAGAAGACTACCGGCGTACGAAGACACCCTCATTCTGCGAACGACCTTGTCAAAGAGGGCGAAGGAGCGGACAGAGTTTCAGAGCACTCTCTTGTCCTTGACGTGGGAAACTGCATCTAAAGGTGGAAGAAGCAGCAATTTTCAAAGGCGTGAGGATGCAGAAGGCAATGGCAACTACTGTATTAAAGACACACAAGGTGTAACCACAGCACATGTGGCCTGTGAGTTAAGTGTCATGATGATCTCACCATTGGCAAAAGATTCCGGAATAGTTCCTCATTCGGATCTCTGGGCGGGAACTGCCGAGGGGAGGCTACCTTGAGAAAAAGATTGAATAACCAATGACAGGATAACGTTTTGCGAGTCGGGGCGTTGAATGTCAGGAGCTTGAACGAGGTAGGGAAGCTAGAAAATTTGAAAACGGAAATGCGAAGGCTCAATCTAGATATAGTAAAGGCCAGTGAAGTGAAACGGAAAGACGAGGATTTCTGTTCAGATGAGTAATCGGGTAATCCAAACAGTAGCAGAAAGTGGTATAACGGGAGTAGGATTCGTTTTGAATAGGAAGGTACGGCAGAGTGTTACTGCGAACAGTTCAGTGATAGGGTTGCTTCTATCAGAATCGACAGAAAACCAACACCGACAACAATAGATCAGTTATACATGCTGACGTCGCAAGCTGAAGATGTAGAGAAAGTATATGACGATACTGAACGGGCAATATATTACGTGAAGAGAGATGAAAATTGTCATGGTAGACTGGAATGCAGTTGTAGGGGAAAGACTAGAAGAAAAGGTTACACGAGCATATTGGTTTGGGACAAGGAATGAGAGAGCAGAAAGACTGAATTCTGTAATAAATTTCAGCTAGTAGTAGCGAATACTCTGATCAAGAACCACAAGGGGAGGTGGTATACTTGGAAAAGGTCGCGTGGTACGGGAATGTTACTGTTAGATTACTTTATAGTCAGGCAGACTCTGAAATCAGGGATTGGATGGTAAGGCGTATTGAGGAGTAGATATAGACTCAGATCATAATGTAGCAGTGATGAGTGGACTCACGTTTAAGAGGTTATTCAGTAATAATCAATACGCAAAGAAGTGGAATACGCAAGTTCTAAGGAATGACGAGATACGCTTGAAGTTCTCTAAGGCTATTAGACAAAGCAATAAAGAATAGCTTAGTGGCCAGTACAGATGAAGAGGAATGGACATCTCTAAAAAGAGCACTCACAGAAGTTAGAAAGAAAAAAATGGTACAAAGAAGGTAACTGCGAAGAAGCTATGGGTAACAGAAGAAATGCTTCAGTTGATCGATGAAAGAAAGAAGTACAAAACTGTTCCGGGAAAATCAGGAATACAGAAATACAAATCGCTTAAGAATGAAATAAACAGCAAGTGCAGGAAAGCTAAGACGACATACCTGGATGAAAGATGTGAAGGAATCGAAAAATGAAAGAAGGACTGACTCAACATATAGGAAATCAAAACAACTTTCGGTGAAATGAAAAGCAAGAATGGTAACATTATGAGTGCAATGGGAAGTCCACTCCTAAATGAAGAGGAGAGAGCGGATAGGTGGAAAGAGTACATTGAAGACTTCTATGACTGGGAAGATTTGTTTGATGTAACAGAAGAAGAAAGAGGAGTAGATTTAGAAGAGATAATGGCTCCACCATTAGAATAAGAATTAAAAAGAGCTTTGGAGGACTTATGATCAAATAAGGCGGAAGGGGTAGATAACATTTCAGGAGAACTTCTAAAGTCATTGGGGGATGTCGCAAAGAAATGACTATTCACGTTGATATGTAGGACATATGTGTCTAGCGACATCGAACTTTCGGAAAAATACCATTCACACAAATCCGAAGACTACAAGAGCTGACAGGTGTGAGAATTATCGCACAACCAACTTAATAGCTCAGGCATCCAAGTTGCTGACAAGAATAATATACAGAATGGAAATGAAAATTGAGGGTGTGTTAGAGGACGATCAGTTTGGCTTTAGGAAAGGTAAAGGACGAGAGACGGAATTCTGACGATGTGGTTGAGAATGAAAGCAAACCTAAGAAAACTCAAGACACGTTCATAGGATTTGTCGACCTGGAAAAAGTGTTCGACAGTATAAAATGGTGCAAGATGTTTGAAATTCTGAGAAAAATAGGGGTTAACTACAACAGCTAAGAGGGAATAATAAGAGTGGACGGAAATTTGGAAATTTCTGGTAAGATCTTATGGGACCAAACTGCTGAGGTCATCGATCCCTAAGTTTACACATTGCTGAACCTAATTTAATCTAACCTACGCTAAGGACAAAACACACACACACACACACACACACACACACACACACACACACACACACACACACATGCCCGAGGGAGCTCTCGAACCTCCGACGGGGGGAGCCGCGAAGAGAGGACGACCAAGAACGATGTGCTCGGATTAAAAAGGGTGTAAGGCAGGGATATAGTTTTTCACCCCTATTTTTCAATCTTTACATCGAAGAAGCAGTGATGGAAATAAAAGAAACACTCAGGAGTGGGCTTAAAATCCAAGGTCAAAGGATATCAATGATACGATTCGCTGATGACGTTGCTATCCTGAGTGAAAGTAAAGAAGAATTACATGATCTTCTGAATGGAATGGGCCATAATGAGCACAGAATATGGATTGAGAGTAAATCGAATAAAGACGAAAGTAATGAGAAGTAGTAGAAGAAAGAACAGCGAGAAACTTATTAGGATTGATGGTCACGAAATGGATGAATTTAAGGAATTCTACTAACTAGGCAGTAAAACAACCAGTGACGGACCGAGCAAGGAGGATATCAAAACGATACTTGCACTGGCAAAAAGGGCATTTTTGAGCAATATAAGTCTACTAGTATCAAACACAGGTCTTAATTTGTGGAAGAAATTTCTGAGAATGTACGTTTGGAGCACAACATTCTATGGTAGAAAACATGGACTGTGGGTCAACCGGAACAGAAAAGACTATAAGCATTTGAGATGCGGTGCTACAGACGAATGTGGAAAAATAGGTAAACTAATAAGGTAGGAAATAAGGAAGTTCTGCGCAGAATCGGAGAGGAAAGGAATATATGGAAAACACTGACAAGAGGAAGGAGCAGGATGGTAGGACATCTGTTAAGACATCAGGGAATAACTTCCCTGGTACTAGAGGGAGCTGAGCTGTGGTGGGAAAAAACTGTAGAGAGAGACAGAGGCCGGCCAGGGTGGTCGAGCCGTTCTGGCACTACAGTCTGGGACCGCGTGAGCGCTCCGGTCGCAGGTTCGAATCCTGCCTCAGGCATGGATGTGTGTGATGTCTTTAGATTAGTTAAGTTTAAGTAGTTCTAAGTTCTAGAGGACCGATGACCGTAGAAGTTAAGTCCCATAGTGCTCAGAGCCATTTGAACCATTTTTTGAGAGACAGAGATTGGAATAAATTCAGCAAGTAGTTGAGGACGTAGGTTGCAACTGTACCCTGAGATGAAGTTTGTACAGGAGAGTTATTCGTGGCGTGTCTGCATTAAGTACTGCTCGGATCTGCCCCGATGATTTTTTTCGGCAATGTTTGTCGTACGTTAACAGTGATACACAGCAGTATAGATAGGTTCACTGATGAAGAGTTTCCCTATATATATCTAGCGTATATGTACACTGAATGCAAAGAAAGGGTGGCACAACGAGTTTAAGCTGAGCTGGGTTAGTGTTCCGTCTGAATTTTGTGTTTTCGTTTTGACGATTGCGTAATACATTTTCACTGTTGTGAATGTATTTTCAAACGGAGAAAGGCAACGCCATTAGTTAGCAGAATAAACCACAATGACGTTATTACTTTGTAACGAGCCTACGGAGACCACGCATCGCTCGTACCAAAACACTAAAAAAATATATCAGAAAACGCCGTCCTGAATTTTCAGTTTAGCTGCATCCATTCCTGCTTTCCCCAGAGACTTTCAGATTCACCCTGTATAACTTTTAGACTCAAACATTTTCAACGGGTTACAAAATATCAGTTGATGAGCGTACGGAGAATTTAAAGAGAGGAAATAGTGAGAACAATAGTAATTTGTTTCTGTGGTCTCTATTTGCATGTTTATGAGATACAATACTCGTTTTGGACACGGGAAGTGGCAGAGGAAGAAAGTGGATTGGTGCCTTTCACTCTTTCTTAAAGTTCAGTACTAGACAGCTATATGCTACACCTGGTTCGGAAAATTAGAAGTGTGCAGGAAGTGATAAGTTGATACGAATGTAACCAACGATAATTCAACTCGTTCCTGTTACACCAGATACGAATCAAGGATAATCATTTTTGTTTCCTCGAGGTACAGGGGAACTACTTACAGCAGAACCTTGTGAAAATGAAGAAACCTTTTCAGTAAGAGCTCTTGTATATTATTGTGTGAGGAAAGTGTTCACATATACGAAGCACTTTTCGACATTTATCAAATTTGGTGTACTATTAGTGATCAGATAAACACTTTAAACCGCAATTCTTGTTGAGTCATTTTTTATGACCTACTTTCTCTTCATTTATCACGTCAAAAGTCTTTAGCTATAACTACTGTACCTGCCTGATAACGTAAAATAATCTTCACTCGTTGAGCAAACTTTAAACTGTGATTTCTCTGCACAGACGCTTTTGTATTTGTGCCAAGCTATTTACAGTGTGGTTCAATAAACACAAGCCAAATTTAAGAAAAATGAAGTAGCTTCTTTATGACATATCCTCAGATGAGTGTACCACGTACCGCAAGAAATACTGTCGCAAACGCTTTGTTGCTATGCAACGAGCCACGCCGGTGACGGAGAAGTCCGGCAGCAGACTGTCCCCCCCAGCTGCTGAGTGCCGCCCCTTCGAGATGGGATCGCTGCTCTTCTTTTTTTTCCTGGAACCGCCGCCGGTTCTCATTTTTATACGATGGACCGGCTGCATATTTCAGAAAATACCAGTCCCCCGGGAATATCTGGCGCGAGTTCGGCATAGCCGCTACGTGACGCCGCCCGCTAAGCGCTCCTTCGGGCCGCCCTCGCCTACCCACAGAAGGCGAAGCCCACAGCACCGCGCGTGTAAAAGCTGGCTTGTACTCTGGCGGAGCCAGATCCCAGCAGTTACCAAAAAACAGTGACAGTACAAGAGAGATCTTAGCATCAATGTGGCAAGACACAGTTTGCTTCATTGACTACTGTTAAGATCTCACACTCGATTGGTAACTAAAAAGGTTTCCAACGGCTTCCCAGAAGACTTAATATGTGAACCATTATTCTTTGACGTCAGTACAGATGCTGCGGAAATTGTTGCAAGGCACTAATGAAGCTGTTGGATATGTGGTTTAAGGGTATACGGCTTACAATGTTAAACTGAGCTAAACATTTTCTCATGAGTTACTGGGACTGTAATCTTGATTTTTTTCAGAGAACGGGGAAATATGAAACGTCCTGGCAGATTAAAACTGTGTGCAGGACCGAGACTCGAACTCGGGATCTTTGCCTTTCGCGGGCAAGTACTCTGCCATCTGAGCCACCCAAGCACGACTCACGCCCCGTCCTCACAGCTTCACTTCTGCCAGTATCTCGTCTCCTACCTGCCACTTCCTAGAGCACTTGCTCGCGAAAGGCAAAGTTCTCCCGAGTTCGAGTCTCGGTCCGGCACACAGTTTTAATTTGCCAGGAAGTTTCATATCAGCGCACACTCCGCTGCAGAGTGAAAATCATTCTGGAGGAGCGAACATAAGTTCGGCATTTCTACTGAATTATTAATTTTGGAAAAAGGAAGTTTAGATTTTGAGATATTTTATTTTTTCTAAATGTTAAAATGTTATATATGTTAACAAGAGTTTTAAAATATATATCCCTTAATACAAAATAATTTCACTAATCTTAATTCAGATATATAACATGGGTTAAGGAACAACTCCTGGAAATTTCATCTTTTTACCATGAACAGACTGAGAAAATGTAGCTTAGATACCAAAAAAATTAAACCGGCGGGAAATGAGCTTCACTGTTTTTACTTCAGTGCGTGCCTAATCCATAGTTAGTATCATCAGAATTGTCCAACAGCTTCGTCCTAAAGGGCCTCCTATTTTGTCTAGCCGTCTGTGAATAGAGTTTTACTGCATTGTCTGAAGACCTGAGCCGTTCCTTGTTTAAATATGGCATAGCTGCTGCAATTGCCAATGTTGTACAGAGCCCCATCCTCTGCAAAACATTGCACTTTGTTGTGTTTTTCTAACAGAATGATGAAACTTTATTATAAACGCCAAAGTGGAGAGTTTTAGGTAGCCTGTCCCAATCGCATAGTTCACAAGCTCGTTTGGATTTTGGGGATTCCTACCGTGAAGACAATTCAATAGCTTAAGCTCATAATATGTAGGTGGTGAGCTTCGGGGATTCTGAGCGGAAGCCTGAAGAAAATGCAAGCGATAATAATTTTAAGCGATAATTTTACCGGTCGGGAATTTTCAATGCGACCGCCAAATAAACTCTTTGGCTCGTCTGCATGACAGTAGAAGTAACCGCACGGTGGTCGCTGTCTGCCCGTCTCAATAAAATATTCGACTAACTCGCACTGATGTGCATATTAAGAAAAATAAATTTTTTACGGTGGATATTTTGCGTACAAATGAAAGCACCAAACAACGTGATAAGTAATTGTAAGTGCCACTAATTAATAAATCAGTTCTACACTTCAAGAGTGGACTGCCGTGGAGTAACCTAATTGCTGTCTTAATTCCGACCGATATATGACCAACTCCACACAGTGCTTCAAAATCGCTATAAATTTAAGTAAAGTTATCTGTATCAACTTTTACAATTCAAGGTTCTGCTGAAACACACGAAAAACACATCAAACCAAATGCCTGGTACGCACTGTTCTCCCAAAGTTAAGTCCCGTCTCACAGCATTCACTACCGAAACACCAAGCGGCAAAATCACTTCACAAATCTTACCGCTTCAAATGCTCTCAGGACACAGCCGAGAAGCCAATATGACTGCCTTCTAAATAAACGGCACCTTAGTGTCTCCTTAATTCCCCTTAGCTTGGGTTGTCATTCACCAGTCCGGATAGCAACATTTTATCCTTATGTGCTATCTTAAAACATAGATACCAGAAGATCCACGCTGTGATGCCGATTAAAATAATATATTGTAATAAATTTATGAATAATAATTTTAGGATGAATATTTCGCCCACAATCGAAATTAAAACCAAAGCAGTTTTCACACTATCATGACTATTTAGTTTTAGTGACCTGTTCCTTGAAGACTCACTGGTCGCATATCAGCATTATATCAGTCTTATAGAAAATGAACTGCTGTTTCCAAATGAATGAAACTGTCAGAATTTCCGTCACGGACAAAACTGAGAAAATCCCATTAAGCAAAAACGGCATCCAAGTACTGGAAATTCACAATGTAAGCGTTGTTCATAACGTGTGGTTACGTTTTCCGGTTACTGTTACGTTCCCAACACATTCTGCACTGCTATTTCTGCATGTTTTCTGTGATTAGTAGTGCCGACTTTAATCAGCTCAGATACCTCTCATCTGCTGAATGGGCTATGAATAAACATGAGAAATTTTTTAATGTCGAATATAGATTTAAGTGCTACAAAGTCTTTTCTGAAGTTATTCGTCTGGAATGCAGACAAGTATGAAAGTGAAACAGGGACATAAACAGTTCAGATAAAAAGAGAATATAAGCTTTCGTAATCTGGATCGTGTAGGCATAAGTATAGAAACGGTCTTAATTACACTTCAAGTATGTTAGAGACCTCAAAGTGCTTTTGAAACGGACAATTATAGATAAAGGGATGTAAGGCGAATGGTTGGAGCCCATACACTATTTTGTTGAGCTTCCTGTTACTACCTGGTTGGTATAATACCTGTGAAACAATAGGCCTTTGGCAATCACAATTTCAGTTAATTGTAACACAGATTGAGTAACATGTCAGATCTCACTAATAGGGCAATAAAAACAGGTAGGCCTTGATTAAAAAGAGTTTCAGCTAACCCAGATTATGAAACAGTTTTTAATTATAAATGGACCAGGTAGGCCTGCAATAACAGCTTCAGTTAAGCAGAATTGCCAAACAGGAAACAGGCAGGCATTCTATAATAGCACCTTCAGTTAAAATTACGAAATAGAAAACAGACACGCCTTCAACGATAACAGCTTCAGTTAAGCGAAAGTACAAAATGCAAAACAGGCAGGTCGCCTTTACTCGAAAGATTACTCGTGTGATGATACATATGCAATTTGATAAGTAATATAAAAACTTGGCTTTGTTTTCACAGGTTTCCACCTCAGATCACTCAAGGACAAGTGAACTCCAATTTTAATCACTTCATTCTCGTCGAGGAGAACTACCCCACAATAATTTATTCCACATGTAACAGATAATGAATCTCTGGTCACCTATCACCATAGGACAACACAACACTTAATTAGTAGAGCCCAATGCACCGCTTTAACGGTACATCATTATGCGCTATGCTATCTATACGCCAAATCATCAGCCCAAACTAGTTATTTTTCAGACAGCAGAGCTTAAATAGTTTATCACGCCTTAACATAGATACATTCTGAAGTAAGCCAGCTTAACAGTGCTATATGTGCATAGGCACCTCTTATGCTTGGTGACTAATCAGTACACTCTCCTAAGTAAGCGTGGTGCACTCACAGCTAACCTAGAATTAGGGGACAGCCCCTTTGGGTGCAAGAAAATTTCCTAAACTCGTACTTGTAATTTAATTAAACACATCTCTGGCAAACAGTATCGAAAGGCCACGCCAACTGCACTTTATGGTTCAAATGGCTCTGAGCACTATGCGACTTAACTTCTGAAGTCATCAGTCGCCTAGAACTTAGAACTAATTAAACCTAACTAACCTAAGGACATAACACACATCCATGCCCGAGGCAGGATTCGAACCTGCGACCGTAACGGTCACGCGATTCCAGACTGAAGCGCCTAGAACCGCACGGCCACACCGGCCGGCACTGCACTTTATCAAATTACATATCATCCCTTTTTTGCTCACACTGAATGCGGAAAACACACAATAGTACATATGGCTTTTAATTCTTTCACAGGCACTGCCGCTAATGGAGCAACTCTCCGAACTTATCACCGTGGCGCAAAAAAAAAGTATGAACACGGATAAGCAACACAATCTTCCACGACCAGCACACATGCGTAAAATCAGTAATCACGTTCCGCCATAGGAGTGTAAAACGTCACTGTAGGGTACGAATAGCAATGAACACAGAGAGAGAACGAACGACGCGAGGCTTGCTATTACCCTCAAGCTATACACAGAATAGCGTCAACACCATGCAACAACGCCGTAACAACTGACATGGGCCTCACACGTGATAGGACGTGGCATCAGACAACAACATTGACCTAGTTCCGCGCGTGTTGATGGTGCACAAGACCCACTACACAAAGTCCGTAGTTTATTTGTAGCGTCTCCTGCCCAGGTGCTTCCACAGAATTCGTCTTCGTCGCTGCAAATGCAGTAGCACCTCTTTTCACTATACGACGATTTCTCTAACCAACAATGAACACTCGCCAAAACAGCTAGGCCAAGGAGCTTGCAGTAACAGCAACGATGCAACCACAATGCAAACTGCACGCCACTCATAATTTCGCCAACCGGAGAGTGTGTACGGGAAATTACGACGCACTGTGACGACGACACTGCACTAAAGCACTTAATAGCATACCTATGGAGCGACACTAAACCAATCATCTCAGCAAAATTGATTGTCTCCATCCAGTTTGCATCAACGATACCGTACACTATGTAAATATCCTCCGATGAAACTGATAATTCAACAAATCGTGCGGGATCCACAGGACCAAAGCCGCTGAGCAACGATGTCGCTACGGACACCAGCCATTAACACATGGCTGGCCAGACTACGCACGAAGACACCACTCGAATTCAGACATGGCTTCAAATCGGCCCACAAATATTCCCAGCAACCACTCGCCGGACTCCATGCCAAAATTACCTTATATTCATGTGAACAGAAATCCTTGTCATCTTTCCATTTAATTACACTGACCCCTACTATATTGAGCCGCTGCATTTTCCTTTTCAGATTTTCTAGCTCCCTTACCACTTTCAGGCTCCTGATATTGCACGCCCCGTCTAGTAGAACTTTATCCTTTGGTTTGTTATTCAAACTTTTTCTCATAATAACTTCCCCTTTGGCAGTCCCCTCCCGGAGATAAGAATGGGCGACTATTCCGGTATCTCTTACCAGTGGAGAGATCACCGGAGAGATCATCATGACACTTTTTCAGTTACAGGCCATATGTCCTGTGGATTTACGCTAAGTGTAAACTCATGCCGTTGATCTTTGCTGATTCTTCTGACTTTAGGGGCAGTTGCCCACCCCAAGTACGTGATAGTGCCCTGAACCTCTGTCCACTCCTCCGCGCTCTTTGACTAGACCGTTGGCAGAATAAGAGTAACTTCTTATGCAGGAAGTCTTTGGCAGCCAAACTTCAAGTGGTGACGGATTTCGAACCCAAGACCAAATATTTAATAATCATCTACATTTACGTGATTACTCTGCTACTCACAATTCAGTACCTGCCAGAGGATTCAATCAACCACCTTCATACTGTCTCTCTACCGTTCCACTCTCGAATGGTGCGAGGGAAAAACGAGCATTTAAATTTTTCTGTGCGAGCCCTGATTTCTCTTATTTTATGGTGATGATCATTTCTCCCTATGTAGGTGGGTGCCAAAATAATGTTTTCGCAATCAGAGGAGAAACCTGGTGATTGCAATTTCATGAGAAGATCTCATTGCAACGAAAAACTCCTTTGTTTTAATGATTGCCACTCCAATTCACGTATCATGTCTATGGAATTGTCTCCCCTATTCCGCTATAGTACAAAACGAGCCGCCGTTCTTTGAACTTTTTCGATGTCATCCGTCAGTCCCACCTGAGGCGGTTCCCACACCGCACAGCAATACTCCGTAATAGGAGGGACAATTGTGGTGTAAGCAGTCTCTTTAGTAGATCTGTTGCAACTTCTAAGTGTTCTGCCAATGAATCGCAGTCTTCGGTTTGCTCTACCCACAAAATTATCTCTGTAATCGTCCCTATTTAGATTATTTGTAATTTTAATCCCTAAGTATTTACTTGAATTTACAGCCTTCAGATTTGTGTGACTGATCGCATAATCAAAAATTATCTGATTTCTTTTGGTACTCATGTGAATAACTTCACACTTTTCTTTATTCAGGTTCAAAAATGTAAAATGTGTGTGAAATCTTATGGGACTTAACTGCGAAGGTCATCAGTTCCTAAGCTTACACACTACTTAACCTAACTTATCCTAAGGAGAAACACACACACCTATGCCCGAGAGAGGACTCGAACCGCCACCGGTATCAACCGCACAGTCCATGACTTCAGCGCCTGAGACCGCACGGCTAATTCCGCGCGGCTATTCAGGTTCAGTTGCCACTTTTCTTACCACACAGATATCTTATCTAAATCGTTTTGCAATTCGTTTTGGTTATCTACTAACTTTACAAGACGGTAAATGACAGCATCATCTGCAAATAATCTAAGAGGGCTACTCAAATTATCTCCTATGTCGTCAATATATATCAGGAACAATAGAGGGCATATAACACCTCCTTGGAGAAAGCCGGATATTTATTTCTGTTTTACTCGATGACTTTCCATCCATTATTACGAACTGTGACCTTGCTGACAGGAAATTACGAATCCGGTCGCACAACTCCGGCGATACTCCGTAGGCAAGCAGATCGGTTAGAAGACGCTTGTGAGGAACGGAGTCCAAACCCCTCTGGAAATCTAAAAATATGGAGTAAATTTGACATCACCTGTCGATAGCACTAATTACTTCGTGAGTATAAAGAGCTAGTTACGTTCCACAAGAACGATATTTTCTGAATCCGTACTGACTATGTGTCAATAAATCGTTTTCTTCAAGGTACTTCATAATGTTCAAGTACAGTATTTGTTCGAAAGCCCTACTGCAAATCGACTTAGTGATCTGGGCCTATAATTCAGCGGATTACTCCTATTTTTCTTTTTGAGTATTGGTGTGACTTGAGCAATTTTCCAGTCTTTAGGTACGGGACTTTCTGTGAGCGAACGGTTGTATATGATTGCTAAGAATGGAGTTATTGCGTCAGCATACTCTGAAAGGAACCTGGCTGGTATACAATCTGGACAGGAAGCCTTGCTTTTACTAAGTGATTTAAGTTGCTTTGCTACACCGAGGATATCTACTTCTATGTTCCTCTTCTTCGCAGTTGTTCTTGATTGGAGTTCGGGAATATTTACTTCTTCTTCTTTGGTGAAGGAGTTTCGAAAAACCGTGTTTAATAAGTCTGCTTTGGTGGCTCTGCCACCAATGACTTCAACGCTGTTATCGCGCAACGAAGTTATTGACTGCGTCTTGCCACTGGTGTGCTTTATATATCACCAGAATCTCTTTGGGTTTTCTGCCAGATTCCGAGACAGAGTTTCGTTGTGAAAATTATTAAAAGCATCTCGCATTGAAGCACGTGCTGTACTTCGAACTTCTTCAAAACTTTGCCAATCTTGGGGATTTTGCGTTCTTTTAAATTTGGCGTGCTTTTTTCGTTGCGTCTGCAACAGCGATCTGACCCGTTTTGTGTATCGTGGGGGATCAGTACCATCACTTATTAGTTTATGTGGTATATATATCTCAACTGCCGTCGATAGTGTCTGTCTGAAATCATTCCAAATCTTTTCCACGCCTACGTGATCAGATCGGAAGGATTGGAGACTGCCTCCTAAAAAGGCGTTAAGAGCATTTTTATTAGCTTTTCTAAATAGATATACTTTGCGTTTCATTTTGATGGTTGTGGGTGTTACGGCACTCAGCCTAGCAGCAACTGCCTTGTGGTCGCTAACCCTGTATTTCTCATGATATTCTCTATTTGTCCAATATTATTCATTGCTAAGAGATCAAGTATGCTTTCGCAACCATTTACGCTTCCAGTGGGCTAAGGAACTAATTGTTCAAAATAATTTTCTGAGAAAGCATTCAGTAGAATTTTGGGTGACGTTTTATGCCTGCCGTAGGCTTTAAACGCATAATTTTTCCAGCATATCGAGGGTAGATTGAAGTCGCTGCCTACTTTAAATGTATGAGTGGGGTATCTATTTGAAATGAGACTCAAGTTTTCTTTGAACTGTTCAGCAAATATATTTTCTGGATCCGATTAATAGTTTATATAGTTTTTCATAGTTTATAATAATCCAATTAATAGTTTAGTCCGACTGTTAAGTATATACTCTACCCATACTGTTCCGCAGGAACTATCTACTTCAAATTCACTACAAGGTAAACTTCTTCTGACAGTAATAAATACACCACTAACTGTATTTAAACTCTCCTTTCTGAACACTCTTAAATCGTTTGAAAAAATGTCTGCTGAACTTATTTCCGGCTTTAGCCAGCTTTCTACAGCTATTTGAGCTTAAGTGCTTTCTATTAGGGCTTGGAGCTCCGGTTCTTTCCCAACATACATACGACTATTTACAACTACAATACCGATCGTTTCTACAACTACCTTACTGTGTTTTACCTGCCCCCTTTTAGACGGACGCCCTTTCTGTGGTTTCCTGAGACCCTCTAATCTAAAAAACCGCCCAGTCCGTTTCACACAAGCCCCGCTACCCGTGTAGCCGCTTCCTGTGTGTAGTGGACTCCTGACCTATTAAGCGGAACCTGGAAACCCATCACCCTATGGCGCAAGTCAAGGAATCTGCAGCCTACACGGTCACAGAACCGCCTGAGCCTCTGATTCAGACCCTCCACTCGTCTCTGCACCAAAGGACCACAGTCGGCTCTATCGACGATGCTGCAGGTGGTGCGCTCCGCCGTAATTACGCAAGCATGACTGGCAGTCTTTGCCATTTCCGCTATTCGCCCAAAACCAGAGAGAATCTCCTGTGATCCAAAGTGACGCACGTCATTGGTACCGATATGGGCCACCACCTACACTTGGCTGCACCCTGTACACTTCAAACCATCCTGAAGCATCCTTTTCACACCCGGAATGACTCCCATCCGGTACGCACACGGAGTGTACACTGGCAGCCATGTTCCTAATGGGCCCCTTTACGCACCTACCCTCTGTGAATCCCTAGACCTTGTGGGACGAGAAGCTTCCTCTGGAGCAGGGTGGACGACTGCATTCAGCTCAGAGACTTCGTCAGTCACAGATGACGCCCGAAACCTGTTCGTCAAACGAAATGGGGAGGCCCTACGATCGGCCCCTCGGAAAGTCTTTTTCTGGTTGCCAGATTTTGGAATGATCTCCCACACGACAACAGGTGAGGGGTCAACCTCAGTGCAGGCAGTACTCGGGGCACCCACAGCAGTGATGTCCATTGGCAGCAGCCTCAAACTATGTGACGGAAGCCAACACTGCCTGGAGCAGTGAACAAAGGGTCACCAACTCGGCTCGCATCTGTACACAGCAATCACAGTGCCTATTCATATCTGAAGTCGCTGCTGTTTCAAACTTGTAAATATACGAGGGCTATTCGGAAGGTGAGGAACGATCAGTCGCAAAATGGAAACCACAGTGAAAATCCGACGAAGTTTCTCACAGACGTTTTGGGCAGTGTCTCCAGTATGCTCATCGATCGCATCTGGACGCTCTTTTCAGTTGTGAGCGCACTGTGCCTAGAACAACAATGTCTCCCAACAAGTACGAGGGCCCGCTGAGAGGCTTCGCCTTAATTAATGCAGCCCACCTAACACAACTGACACGCACTTCCTTCTCCGTGGCAATTCTCAGCCGCACTTAGCAGGAGCAGTGAAGGTGCTCCTACGGCCTTTTCGATGGGAAATGTTCGACCACCCTCAACACAGCCCCAATTGGCTAGTCTTGAGTATCATCTCTGTTCACATGGAACGCTGGATATGGCGACAACACTTGGGTGCAGGCTACGTGCTATAGACCAGCATAGAGAATTATCGGAAAGCACAGGCGGCTGCCTTCTATGACGATGGTGTTGGAAATTTGGTGTAACGCTCTGACAAATGTCTGAGTGGCGATTATGTAGAGAAGTATCTGGAAGGTGTAGCTAAATGTGCAAAGAAAACAGTTTTGATTTTCACTGTGGTTTCCATTTCGTGACCAATCGTTCCTTACTTCGCGAACAACCCTCGTATGTAATAAACGGAGTACTCGCCTTATTAGCAGCAGGAACTAGCGGTGCTCTCTCACTGACGGTCCAACCGACACTGAGCAGTTCTAAGCAAAACAAACAAAAGCCTGTACGAATGGGTGTCGATGCAAGGATCGATAGCAACGCCGTTGTTGTACACTACACTGTTTTTAAAATGAAAGGTTGTTCCTTGTAAGCACTCAAACACGCAAGAAATTACAAAAATATACTAGTAACTACGCAGGTAACTGAAAATAAGTCGCCCCTGATTGAAGCTCGTAAAAATATGTGACAAACAAACGGTGTACTCGCCTTATTAGCAGCAGGAACTCGCGATGCTCAATGACTGACGGTCTAACCGACGGTCTAAACACGCTACCCTTTTTTCCTCGGTATTATTCGTTGCGTTTGGTCTGGGCGAACGTCACATGACATCCGTTCAACTTGATTGTTAATCCGTTTCCTCAGTTTTTTTATTACAAAGGATAATCAGCCCTCTGACCGATCACACTGAGCTACCGTACCAGCTCCCCTAGACCACGGATACACACAATTCGGACCAAGGGAAAATAATCGGGAAGTAACAGTCACACCATGTCTCTCCAATCGCAAGAACTGATACAGGAACCTTACGCATTGCACGCAGCAATCTTTGTAATATCCCAGTGGCAGTGTGCTCCACTGTAGAATTTGGAGTCGCATCTGTAAGTTGAAGATACACATGATTCTCTCTAGATTGAACGGCATGTCGTATGGATCCAGTTGGCTATGGATAGCCTGAAGTAAACTCACTGGACAAAATATTAGTCATCCCATTTGAAAGAGTACGCTGGTCGGTTTAGACTTCTGTATTTGATGAAAAACTGATATCGTCATGTGACGCTCCACCGCTGGTGTGTGTAGTGTGATTTCTATACTTCCTTGTTGTCTAACTCCTGTTGTCTAAGTGTGCCAGGCAACGATAGTCGTTTAGCGTCTTGTGCTTAACTTCAATATGTCTGCCCGGAAATTTCACTAACCCGCGAAAATAAAGAACTTTTACATTCCGATCCCATATCAGTCTATCACATCACTTGGTGGCATAATGTTCAAAACGAGAAATACACCGGCTTAATAACTTTGTTTGTCCGTCTTTAGAACGAAACACATCACTGATTCGGCGTGACAAGGATCAGACAGTGTTTTGGTATAAGATATTGCAGTGCCTGTGTTATTCCGACTTACAATGCAAGAATTACTTGCAAGAATTCGAGAATGCAACTTACATGCAAGCATGTCGTCATCCCATGGTTGATCATATTCGAAATTCCGAATACATTTCTTGTAGTTTTTTTGGTAGGTATGTGGCATTAGATGTCTATGCACAAATTATTTACTTCTCATAAATAACGGACCGCTGATATGCGTACGTTGTGACGGCACCCGGTAGCAAACCAGATAGGTTCCGTAGGATTTTCATCAGCGAATTTGGTCGCCGAGGCATCAACACGATTTCACCATAATGCTCCTCAAACCACTATAGCACGATTCTGGCTCCAAGGCGCAGACAGTTATACTCCTGACAGACGACATCGCCGTAGCTAAAGGCATCAAGCGTGAAGGGATACACATGGTTCGCAACTGTGAGGTCCCATTACTACCACACGTCCCATGCAAGCACAGGGGAATATCTCCCATAGCGTAATACTGCTCCCACCAGCCTCCGCGCCGGCCAGAGTGGCCGAGCGCTTCTAGGCGCTTCAGTCTGGAACCGCGCAACAGCTACGGTCGCAGGTTCGAATCCTGCCTCGGGCATGGATGTGTGTGATGTCCTTAGGTTAGTTAGGTTTAAGTAGTTCTAAGTTCTAGGGGACTGATGACCACAGATGTTAAGTCCCATAGTACTCAGAGCCATTTGAACCAGCCTCCGCCCGTGGCGAGCTGCACCTTTATAACCGCCGTTCACCTCGATGACGGCGTTTGTGGTGACGACCATCGACCAAATGTAGAAAAAGTGTGGCTCACCCGAAGAGCCGACCGTTTCAATTGATCGACGGTCGAATTCCGATGGTCCCGTGCTCAATACAGTCGTAACTGACGATGTAGTTGTGTCAACGTGTGAACACGTACAGGTGGCCTGCTACGGAGCTCCATGTTCAACAATGTACTTGAACAGTGTACTCCAAACACTTGTGCGTGCACCAGCATTGTGCTCTTTCGGCAGAGATGCCACAGATCACCATCTATCCTACTTTACGGAACAAACAAGACGCATGTTCTGTGAAGAGTCGTGGACGTCTACCCATACAGCGCCTAGTGGTAGTTTCACTGCCCTTCTGCCTCTCTCCTTAGGTGCTCACGAAAGTAGCACATTAACAACCGACTAGCTTCGACGTTTTCGAGATACTCGTTCATAGGCTCTGCGTAAAAATAGTACGCCCTTTGTCAATGTCGCTTATCTCGGTGGACTTCCCGATTTGCAGCCCACATCTTTGCTAGGGTGATCCCCAGTCGGTGTCTGCTCCGCTTGCACACTTTTGTTATTCGTCACGTTCCCGCAACGCCATCAGGCCGCATCCAACGTCTCGGTGGACAGTGATCATAATGTTTTAACTGATCAATGTAAGTATATTAAAGGGGCCATGTCGTCAAGGTGACATTTCGTCAACTGGAAGTATGTGGCCTTCCTAGATGTTTGTATAATAACGTATTACGCCAACTATCGCTTAAATAGATATATATGGTGATGTTCTTGTTTTACTGGTTTCGTCAAACAGGTGCCGTCTTCAGATGTTACAAAATCCTCTACAACGTTTTTATAGAGGTATAACAAAAATATTTAGCGCAGTCAACTAAAATATTTCTGTGAATGTACATGTTCTCATCTCATGGTAAAAAGACTTGATACACGGATATATGAAGCTGTGTAGTTAATTTTGTCACAACTAAAGATGCAGCTGCTTGCTGAAACCCATAATGTTAAACTTTTGTACATGTTTTAGCGATCATTGAGGTAATAAATTGTTATACAATTAAATAACTTCGTATTACATACAGATCAGTCGAAAGTTTTATTTGCAGCGTTTCAACATAGACAGAATCTGCAGCACTCGATTGTTCTGTGTACAGACGCCAGAAATCTACATGTAGGTAGCATCACTGAATGTAACTCATCGAAATTGTTTGATGCATATGTACGAGCCGGTTTTACGAAATAAGAGCAGTAACGTGAGTTAACGTGCACAGGTGCAGTGGCAGAACAGTAGAATCGTGTTTGGACATGTCAGTAACTGCATTGCGAATGAAGTCGCCCTGTTTGCCGGTATACCACTCGCAGCGATGTAACACGACGGAAGAGCAGTGCTCGTAAAACTATCGAAACCGACAGCGACCGGAGACGAGTGTCACGACTATCGATGTCAAACTCGACAAACATTGCTGCTGCCAGTGAATGCAACTCCATCACAATCAGTTTCCGAGGATGCAACTGACATTTACAGTCGGTACCTCGGAAAAAGGCCAACGATCGCAGCGGCACGTAAAACTGTGTCGTGTGTGGTGTAGTCCGACTGGTAGTGATTGTCTTTTCATCATACAAGTCGTCGATTCCACTATCGGTTCAGCCATGCGTTTAATGCACAGACTGTAGAAGTTATAGTTTAGGCTGGAGGTGGTTCATTAATATTTTCAAGGATGCTTTTCGTATAATTATATGGGGCTACTCATTTATGTCTATGTCTACACATACACACACACTCCGGAATTCATCGTATAGTGTGTGTACCACAACTAGTCATTTCCTTTGCTGTTGCACACGCAAATAGAACGAGGGAAAAATGATTGGCTATATGCCTCCGTATGAGCCGTAATTTCTCTTATATTCGTAGTCCTAACGCGAAATGTTTTTGGGCGCAGAGGAACCGTTCTCTGGTCAGCTCCGAAGCGATTCTCTAAATTTTCTCAATAGTATCCCTCGAAAAGAACGTCACCTACCCACCAGCAATTCACATTTGAATTCCCGAAGCACTTCCATAGCACTTCCATGTTGTTCGAACCTACAGGCAACAAGCGTGGCAGCCCGTCTTTCAACGACTTCGATATCTTCCTTTAACCCGACCTCGTGCGTATCATAAACACTCACGCAGTACTGATGAATAGGTCGCACTAGCGTTCTACACTCCTGGAAATGGAAAAAAGAAAACATTGACACCGGTGTGTCAGACCCACCATACTTGCTCCGGACACCGAGAGGGCTGTACAAGCAATGATCACACGCACGGCACAGCGGACACACCAGGAACCGTGGTGTTAGCCGTCGAATGGCGCTAGCTGCGCAGCATTTGTGCACCGCCGCCGTCAGTGTCAGCCAGTTTGCCGTGGCATACGGAGCTCCATCGCAGTCTTTAACACTGGTAGCATGCCGCGACAGCGTGGACGTGAACCGTATGTGCAGTTGACGGACTTTGAGCGAGGGCGTATAGTGGGCATGCGGGAGGCCGGGTGGACGTACCGCCGAATTGCTCAACACGTGGGGCGTGAGGTCTCCACAGTACATCGATGTTGTCGCCAGTGGTCGGCGGAAGGTGCACGTGCCCGTCGACCTGGGACCGGACCGCAGCGATGCACGGATGCACGCCAAGACCGTAGGATCCTACGCAGTGCCGTAGGGGACCGCACCGCCACTTCCCAGCAAATTAGGGACACTGTTGCTCCTGGGGTATCGGCGAGGACCATTCGCAACCGTCTCCATGAAGCTGGGCTACGGTCCCGCACACCGTTAGGCCGTCTTCCGCTCACGCCCCAACATCGTGCAGCCCGCCTCCAGTGGTGTCGCGACAGGCGTGAATGGAGGGACGAATGTAGACATGTCGTCTTCAGCGATGAGAGTCGCTTCTGCCTTGGTGCCAATGATGGTCGTATGCGTGTTTGGCGCCACAATCAGGACTGCATACGACCGAGGCACACAGGGCCAACACCCGGCATCATGGTGTGGGGAGCGATCTCCTACACTGGCCGTACACCACTGGTGCTCGTCGAGGGGACACTGAATAGTGCACGGTACATCCAAACCGTCATCGAACCCATCGTTCTACCATTCCTAGGCCGGCAAGGGAACTTGCTGTTCCAACAGGACAATGCACGTCCGCATGTATCCCGTGCCACCCAACGTGCTCTAGAAGGTGTAAGTCAACTACCCTGGCCAGCAAGATCTCCGGATCTGTCCCCCATTGAGCATGTTTGGGACTGGATGAAGCGTCGTCTCACGCGGTCTGCACGTCCAGCACGAACGCTGGTCCAACTGAGGCGCCAGGTGGAAATGGCATGGCAAGCCGTTCCACAGGACTACATCCAGCATCTCTACGACCGTCTCCATGGGAGAATAGCAGCCTGCATTGCTGCGAAAGGTGGATATACACTGTACTAGTGCCGACATTGTGCATGCTCTGTTGCCTGTGTCTATGTGCCTGTGGTTCTGTCAGTGTGATCATGTGATGTATCTGACCCCAGGAATGTGTCAATAAAGTTTCCCCTTCCTGGGACAATGAATTCACGGTGTTCTTATTTCAATTTCCAGGAGTGTATATGCGGTCTCCTTTACGGGTAAAGCATAGTTTCACAAAATTCTCCCAATAAACCGAAGTCGACCATTCACCTTCCCTACAATTCTCCTTACATGCTCGTTCCATTTAATATGGCTTTGCAACGTCACGCCCAGAAGAAGTATTCGAGCCACTCTCATATCTGGGAACGTATTCCCTATCCTCGTAACTTCGTTAGCAGTTTGCAGTGGGGCACCACATCAAATTTTTTTCCAGAAATCTGGGAATATGAAATCTGCCGAATGCCTTCATACAAAGTTCGCAGTATATCATGTGAGAAAAGGGCAAACTGAGTTTCGCACGTGCGATAACTTCTAAAACCGTGCTTATTGTGAACATAAACTTTAAAAGCGAGATGTTATTTGAAGTTTTCGGTCACCAGGTGTTACCTTTTCTACTACATATTCCTGATGAGTATGCTGTGTAAACTCCCGTGAGATATAAGAAGTTTTGCTTAATATGACAAACACTCATTCAGCCTGCCGCACATAGCATAGTTTCATTTCTTCTTCAGCGAAATTACGTTTTAACATTAACTTTATGCATAAATGAGAAAAATATACAACAGCAACAGTAGGATTACCTTCATTTTTTAGCAATTTCTTTTTGTGGATAATGTGTATTTAAAATAAACACATTTGTAGCACAAAAAGCTAAAATACGTCAAGTAAGAAAATAAATATGACGCAGCCGCTGTTGTAGGCCATCAATAAAAGTTATTTTTCCTGGAGATCGTATCATTTTTTGCCAGGCACCCGCGGAGAGCTCAAGTAATTTTAACAATAACGTTAGAAAAGGAAAAAAAATTGGAAGAGAAAAAAGAGAGAAGAAAAGGTTAGCTATTTAAGAACTGATGCACTCTGGAGTTCCGGATAAAAAGACGTCGTCATTCACTAACTATACGCTTTAAAGATATCCACTGGTGAAATACGTCACGCGTGTACGACATGCACAGATCGTGACGTTGATCTCGAGCGATAGATAAACTAAAAAAAACAGACTCATGAGTCTGCATATTTCATGGCCTTTATAAACGACAGCCGCAATTCTGAAAGCACTTCCATTAAGGGACGAACAGTTATCTGGTGTGTGCAGAAATAGCCATCGAGCGCAGTAATGGTCGCTGAGGCGCTCAACGATGAAACCCAATAACCGTTGAGCGAGGCCAATAAGCGATAGGGGCTCCTCCGGCCATTCAGCCGTGCGCACTAATCACGGTCACGTCCACCGTTTTACTTCTTACTGGCAGTCTGAAGGAGGCAAGCCACAAATCCGACTGCATCCGAGTTGAATTAGGAATCCAGAAGCATATCCGTTAAGGAAAACAGTGTGCAGCCACTAGATAGTTCCCAGAAATATCATCAAACTACGTTTAACACGCATATTAGAATATACATATCCATATTCTGCAACTTAAGAGTTGTTTCCAACTAGATGTGCTTCATCTACTGCATATATTTTGTTATAAGACATACGCTGTTTCCAGGCAGCGCATTAAGGTTATTTACTACTCATATTTTCACTACTTACTAGATGAACAAGACACAAGTTTTTTAATAGGGAATTTTGAGTGGGCATAAACGTTCTTCCTCTACATTAAACGTGATCTTGCTACTGCTTTAACTGAATGAACGTGGAAGCTATAGATTGTAGCAGTGGAGGGGGGGGGGGGGGGTGTTGCGATGGAGAGAGGGGGGCGGATGGGTGAGTTGTGTAGTTGTGGAAGCTATAGATTGTAGCAGTGGAGGGGGGGGGGGGGTGTTGCGATGGAGAGAGGGGGGCGAATGGGTGAGTTGTGTAGTTATGTAAACCAGTAATGAGTGTGAGTGTGTGCGCGCTGTGCGTTAGGGAACGGCAGTCTGAAAAGTGTGCGTAAGTGATCGAATGTGCGCGGGTGTGTATACGATCGCTGCAATTAAGATAGTCAAATAAATATATCAACTGTCCCATTAATTTCGCCTGCAAGTTTGCTTCTCTTTTTCTTCTACGTAAGAGACGAAAGTCTTTAAACTGTAGCAGAATCTTGGTATAAACAAGTAACACTATTTTGTTCAGTTTTTCTTCCCCAAAGATATATGCAAAGGAGTCTCTGTCACCTGATACAATGGATAACACAAACCGCCCACGCACAATCTCTGCAGAGTTGACGTTTGAAGCCAACATCTGAGTTACGTGACGGGGCAGCAAGCAAAACTCATTGCAGCAAGCCGAATCTGTCATTAGGGGAAACCGGGGCACGTTGGCCATAGGGGCAGGATGGCCCAGTCGAGTTAGTTCACGCAATAGACGCTAGATTGTGCTGGGAATCAATCAGCAGGATGGTACCACTGTTCCACTCCCTCTACAGGAGCAATCTGGCAGGCGGAGTAGTTTTGGACAAGTTGTGTTGATTAACTGTTTTTGTGCGTGTGTGAGTAAAATTCTACTAGTCGGTTAAACGTGTGTTATGTAAAGTTAGCTTACTTTAGGCGCTAGAGGTGGGTAGTACAATTAAACGTCGTAGTTTAAGGATTATTTCTATATGGCATACAATCTATATTGTTTCAGTGGGTTTTGTGACGCATAGATTTTACTGTAAACATGGCGATGGGGCAGGTTGGCCCAGAGACGATGGGGCACGATGGCCACCCGGGCCAACCTGCACCGTCCTATGTATTTTTTTAAACTCGATGAAAGATTTGTTATTTTTAATGATAATAATATTTATAATTCGTCGAGTTTATGAAATTATTAACATAATTTTCGAAGTTAAACATATTTTGATACGTTTCAGAGGTCAAAAGATCGTCATATTCACGAGATAAAAAGCGTTTTAAAAAGAAAACACCAACCTGTAAATTTTGTTATAATCTTAAATAGCGATCTGAGTAGTCAGAATCTGGTTCATTTCTTTGTTTTTAGAACATAGTTAAGGCCTTAATTTAAACCTATAGGAACATAAAAATGGTGCGATATTAGAAAAAGTGAAAGAATGATTTCTGAAGATACGATGCTAAAAACAGTTTTCGAAGTAAAAGAAAAGGGAAGATATGTGAGGGCTACTAGCGAGGTATTTGGGATTCCAAGAAAAACTTTGGGGAGGTGCTGTGCTAGAAACTGAACCTCAACCCATGCCAATGGACCAAATCCCTCAGTCTGGATGAGTCCTACAAATACTTAATGACAAAAAGAAGCCTTGGGATAAATTTGGCAATGATAAAAGATTTCAGGTATGAAATGTTGTTAACTAAAATTATGTTTATTTGCAAAGCTTTTTTTCAATTTCTTATGTTTTTTCTCTACCCCTGCCATTGTTATTGTGTCTGTCTCTACGTCGTCTTGTGCACTGTAGGCCTACTGATTTCTCTCTCTCTCTCTCACACACATATACACACAAACACACACACACACACACACACACACACACATGAAAAGAGAAACTGTGCCTCTATGGGTAACTTAACTAGAGTTGTTTATTTTAAGATATTTAATTCCGAACAAGAAGATACGTTTGAACAATACCTCATGAAGGCAAGTGACGTATATTATGGTCTTTCCCCGAAAGAAGTCAGGCGGTTTGCGTATAGATATGCTATTGAATGCAACAATAAAATACCCCAAACATGGACCGAAATCGAAATGGCGGGAAGTGATTGTTTCACAGGATTCTTGAAGAGGCACCCTCAACTCTCCATTCAGACTCCTCAAGCAACTAGTTTAGCCCGGTTCACCAGTTTCAACAAGCATAATGTAGAACTGTTTTTTAATAATCTCGACATAGTTTTAAAAATATTAAAAGTGACCCCTGCGGACATCTGGAACATTGACGAAACTGGAGTAACTACCGTCCAACGTCCTGATCGTTTAGTCGCTCGAAGAGGTTTTCGCCAAATAGGGCGAGTGACATCAGCTGAGAGAGGGTCACTTGTTACGATCGCTTTTGCAGTTAGTGCGTTGGGTAATAGTGTGCCTCCATTCTTCATCTTCCCGAGGGTCAGTTTCAAGCCTCATTTTATCCTTGACGGCCCGATTGGGTGTGATGGAGCAGCTCATCCTTCGGGATGGATGACGGAGACAAACTTTGCAAAATGTATGAAACATTCTCTTCTACACTCTCGGTGCTCAAAAGAACACCCTTGCTTGGTTTTGATTGATAATCACGGTTCACATCTCGACTCTGAAGTTCTTGATTATTGTAAAGATAGTGGAATCACCTTCCTATCTTTTCCGGCGTGTTGTAGCCACAAGCTGCAGCCTTTAGACAGAAGTGTTTATGGGTCTTTTAAAAAGTTCGTGAACTCAGCATGTGATACATGGGTTACCAATAATAAACGGCCTATGACTATTTACGACATCCCGTCTATAGTGCGAATAGCACTTCCATATGCAGCAACTCCCAATAACATAACCAGTGGATTCAAGGTAACTGGGATCAATCCCTTTAGCAAAAATATTTTTACTGACAGTGATTTTATGCCTTCCTACACTTCGGATAGGCCAGACCCAAACACTGAAAACAGTCCATCAACTCGAGCTGAGATAAACGTAAATCCGTTTCCAGCTCCAGAAGAGGTCAGACCTTATGAAGAAGCAGAGCCCAGAAAAAGTATGGGAGCAGGGAAAAGGTAAAGAGTTTCTGCCATAGTTACAGACACTCTAGTAAAAAATGCCCTAGAGGAAGTACAAAAAGGTGCAAAAGAAAAGAAGGTGAAAGCATTGGAAAGAAAACTTAAATCACAGGCTAAAAAGCACTTTTTCAAAAAGAAAGTAGGAGCAATGGTAGAATGAAATTAACTAAATCAACTGCAGTAGGCCTAAAACGCAAGAAGAAGCCAATGGAAGATGACGATGATGAAGATGATTATGACGATGAGGAAGATGAAGATTCACAGTGGCTAAGGTGTCTCAAGCCTTTTTCAAACAGTCAACCTGGAGCAAATGGATTCAGTGCACAAACTGCAAGCGTTGGGCTCATCAGACATGCATGAAAAATGAAATCCGTTGACTATTTTGTGAGTGTTATAACTGTGCTGATCCTTTGGATGTGGACAGTGATTAAAGTTGATTGGTTTGTATTAAGCTTTCCCGTTGTCATAATAAAATGTTAAGCATTTAACTCAATATTCAACCTGATTTGATGTACGTTAAAGTATGTTTCTTGATAATTATTCGTTTTTTTTATATCCTAGAATTATACTAGTTTAACTTATCAAAATATTACATGGGTCCACGTGCCCCAGCCTCTGGGCCAACCTACCCTGAGGTAGGAGCAGATCGGCCCACGTGACATAAGTCCAGTAATTAATTTTTTTAAAACTTTTTAATATTTTCAAGGTTAATAATTGTGATACAGATTCAGTACGACTGCTCTAAATATTTAACAATAATTTCATAAATTTAAATATGTAAAAAAAATTAATATAATTTTTTTTTAAATATGGTCAACGTGCCCCGGTCTCCCCTGCGTGCTATGTGAAGTGGAGCTGACAGTTTTTCTCATTTATATCTGAAATCGAACGTAGATTTTAACAATAAAATGACTTGTCACGTTGCTATTATACATCATGTACTAGTACAGTTAACCTAATTTTTCCGAAATTCCTAATATTAATGCGATGGTTATCGTTATTACACATGGTCATTTGAAAATTATTGACAGCTCTTTTCACAAACGACAAAATTAGAGTTATTTGGTGAATGCCTGGTTTTGTTTCACAGTCTTAAGTCACTGCTTCCACAGGAGTAGAAGGCGAACGATCGGTTTCGCGGGCAGCATCAGTTTTCTGACGATTCCTCAGCAATATGTACGAAACATTTTATAGCTTTTTTATAAAAAATGAAATTAGTTTATATCCATAATGTCCGTTTTTTCATAACAAATGCTTACATTTTATGACTTATACTTAATCCAGTACAGGTACCAAAAAAAACATAAAATATTAGAAAATATTGTTGAGAATTCCTGTGTGAGTTAGATATTAATGTTCTGTCTTTTTAAAAGTTACTCTTTCAACGATTTCTACATCTACGGATCAAAATGCGTGGAAATATTTCTCCGTGGAAATAGCTGCAAAATACTCGGCTTCGTGCTCCGAGTCACGTGACATGGGTTTTGGTTTCAGTAAAATAACGTCGTGCACAGTCTATGTTATCTGTGGTCATTGATTTACGTAAATGGCAACTGACAATGCAATCTTTTCGATGCCTGATTTTGCTAAGATGGAGTGGCACCTCTGTTGATTTTACACACGCACACAAACCAAAATGATTACTGATGCTCTTCAGTGACTGATTGTATTGACACATAACAGCTACAAGCAGTATATGACGAAATATCCAGGTGGGACAGATTTAGCCAAAAATCACAGAGTTTTTGTCATTTTTAATCGCAACGCATGATACATAATTGTAGGTGACGCGATTGTTTACTCAAAAAAAATATACACATAAAGTTATTACATGTGTTGAGCCGCCACCAGTGTTGTTCAGTAATTAATCATTACTCAAGATAACTCAAAAAATGTAACATTGTTCCGTCATTTGTAGCTCACACATCAGTTCCTCTACTCTCAAAAGTCGTTTTCAAAAACTCAGCAGTTTTAATCACTTGGAAACGAAAGTTCTTTACTCTACCTTTGTACAATAATTTCACTCGATATTAGTCGATGAGCCGCTAAAATCTTAATTTTCTTACTTTAGATGACCAGAAGATCTCACATCCACCCTTCTGTTTTTCTTCTTTCTCCTTACCATTTACCTTCAACTGTCTGTTCCTTTGATTTTGCATATATATATATATATATATATATATATATATATATATATATATATATATATATATATATATATATATATATCCATGAATAGATTGAAAAACCAACGAAGCGGTAAAGTTCTCGTGGCTGAAATTTCGGAAGTTTGAAAGTGGTGGAGAAGCTCGAAATTCTGAAAAGCGAAGAGCATAGGTTCAGTGTAAACGTAATAGAAAGAAGATACAGAATTTGCTCAGAGAAATATAGGGTAATATAATCATCAGCAGCCGAAAATGGTAAAACAGCAATAGCATTCTGTGTGAGTATGAAGAAATGGCATAGGGTGAGTTACTGTGAACATTCCAGTGATAAGGTTGTTTTAATCTGAAATGAAAGTAAACCAACGCTAACAGTAACAGATCAGTGCAAATACAAGCATCACAAGTAGGAGATGAATAAATGCAGGAAGTATGTGGGAATAATGAGCATTTACTCAAGTATGTAAAGGGAGATAATAATCCGTAATCATGGGGGCCTGGAACGCGCTTGTAGGGAAGGGTATGGCCTGGTGGAGTGTAATGCCTTTGGGTGAGTCATAAACCAATCGGAAGCTGTACAGTCCCTTTAGTTCGTAATACCACTCGGTCTCACATCAGGCGCACATCAGGCGGAGTTAGGTTTACCTCATCAAGCCACTGACCCCGGCTGCGAAGCGTTGTCTACATCTACATCTACATTTATACTCCGCAAGCCACCCAACGGTGTGTGGCGGAGGGCACTTTACGTGCCACTGTCATTACTTCCCTTTCCTGTTCCAGTCGCGTATGGTTCGCGGGAAGAACGACTGTCTGAAAGCCTCCGTGCGCGCTCTAATCTCTCTAATTTTACATTCGTGATCTCCTCGGGAGGTATAAGTAGGGGGAAGCAATATATTTGATACCTCATCCAGAAACGCACCCTCTCGAAACCTGGCGAGCAAGCTACACCGCGATGCAGAGCGCCTCTCTTGCAGAGTCTGCCACTTGAGTTTATTAAACATCTCCGTAACGCTATCACGGTTACCAAATAAACCTGTGACGAAACGCACTGCTCTTCTTTGGATCTTCTCTATCTCCTCCGTCAGACCGATCTGGTACGGATCCCACACTGATGAGCAATACTCAAGTATAGGTCGAACGAGTGTTTTGTAAGCCACCTCCTTTGTTGATGGACTACATTTTCTAAGCACTCTCCCAATGAATCTCAACCTGGTACCCGCCTTACCAACAATTAATTTTATATGATCATTCCACTTCAAATCGTTCCGCACGCATACTCCCAGATATTTTACAGAAGTAACTGCTACCAGTGTTTGTTCCGCTATCATATAATCATACAATAAAGGATCCTTCTTTCTATGTATTCGCAATACATTACATTTGTCTATGTTAAGGGTCAGTTGCCACTCCCTGCACCAAGTGCCTATCCGCTGCAGATCTTCCTGCATTTCGCTACAATTTTCTAATGCTGCAACTTCTCTGTATACTACAGCATCATCCGCGAAAAGCCGCATGGAACTTCCGACACTATCTACTAGGTCATTTATATATATTGTGAAAAGCAATGGTCCCATAACACTCCCCTGTGGCACGCCAGAGGTTACTTTAACGTCTGTAGACGTCTCTCCATTGATAACAACATGCTGTGTTCTGTTTGCTAAAAACTCTTCAATCCAGCCACACAGCTGGTCTGATATTCCGTAGGCTCTTACTTTGTGTGTAGGACTCCGACCGCTGCTATCGTTAGCGCGGTCCAGGCGTGGCTCGACTTCGCAATGTCAACAGTGGCGGCCGTGGCCGAGCGACGTCAGGTCTGATGCGGCAGGCTGACACCGCCCACTAAGTGCGGGACGTTGGGGCCGGCCCGGCCGTGGCAAGTGACGGCGCGCACGTCCTGGCAAAGAAGACCCTGACTGGTCGCTGGCTGACTGGGACTGGCGCTGGCCAATGGCTCAGTGGCTGGGAGGGCCTCAGTTCGACGCTTGGAACATCAGGCGGCGCTGGACGCCCTTAGCAGGCGGTCCTGTCCGCATGACAGAATAGCGACTGCTACTTCCCGTCGGACGGCAACTCTACGACGCTTGACTACTCCATGACTCGCTGCTGCAACGCATGCCCTGGACGTCTTGCCCAGTATCTATTCGCGTCAAACGTGTTTGCTGTCGAGTTGGCGGTTGTATAAGTCACGAACGCCGGGTGCTAAAGCGTCCCTGGTTATGGTAATCACCCTGGCACAGCGTGCAAGGTGGACGGCAACGTCTAGTGGCAGATGCGATGAAACGCTGAGTCAGCGTATTGCCGTAAGTAGCCTGCATAACGGTATCAAGCCCATCTGCCTAAACTTTTGTCGCCAAAGAAGAAATAGAGTTTTGGGGGCCTATGGGCTTAGTAGTAAAAATGAGAGAGAAGAAAGTCTTATTGAGTTCTGCGGAGTTCGGCTAGTAATAGGGAATACACTGTTCAAAAACCATTAGGGGGAAGTACGAGTACTGGAAGATTCCAGCTCGATTACATCAAGACCAGACAGAGCTTCTGAAATCAGATATAGGATTGTAACTCTCACCCAGAATCAGTTACAGACTCGAATCCCAATTTAGTACAGATGAACAGCAGACCCAAGCTTAAGAGAGTCGTCGGAAAGAATCAGAGTGGAAGAAGATGTGATACTGAAGTAGTGAGGAATGATGACATGCGTCTGAAGTTCTCTAAGGCTTTAGATACTGCGTCAATGAATATCAAAGCAGGCAGTTCAGTTTTAGAGGAATTATCATCTCTAAAAGAGTAATCCCAGAGGCTGGACAGAAATACATAGGTAGGCCTACAACAAAAGTAACTTTGAAGAAATCTTGGGTAACAAAGGAAGTACACTGCTGGAAAAAGTAGAACACCCTTTTAGAGGTTTCCAATTCACTCAAGATTTATTGTTACAAGAGCCCATATGCAGTACAAGAAATGATCATTAACAGATAAATAGTACCAGCTGTTCTGAGGTACCACCTGTCGACTCATGCTAAAACACCCATATTAGCATGTGGCATGGGCTCCACGAGCGTCAATGCAGGCGCTGACTCTGACATCCAGACAATCGCCCAGATGGCGAATATGTCCTGAGATACGTTATTCCACGCCTGCTTGACCTACTTACATAGTTCTGTAAGAGTTGTTGGTTGGCGGGTCTTACGTCATATCCGACTCACCTTCAACCGCGCTGGGTACCCGTGAGGTCGAGGACGTCTTGTCACGCCCCCCCGTCGGAGGTACGTATCCTCCCTCGGGCAGCGGTGTGTGTGTCGTCCTTAGCGTAAGTTAGTTGGGATACATTAAATAGTGTCTACGCTTAGGCACCGATGACCTCAGCAGTCTAGTCCCGTAAGACCTTACCACAAGTTTCCAAATTTTTTCAACTCGATTATAGACTACTCCGGAGGTAGTGCTGGCTAGGGAAGTTTCTGCACGTCTTCCAAAGCACACTGAGTTTCACAGGTTCTCTGTGGATGAGCATTATCCTGTTGGAACAATACTTCACCTACACGTTGCAAGAACGGCAAAAGAACGGTTCTAACGACATTCTGCTCGTACATAATGCTGTTAGCGTCGCTTACAGGAATACCAAAGGTGAACGAGAGTTGTAGATTATCGCAACCCACAACGTAAGGCTTGGTGTTGGGCAAGTGTGTCTTAGACAAATGCATTCTACGAGACAGCGCTCACCAGGTCTACGTCGTAACCGCAAACGACGATCAATTGCGTGCAGGCAATATCTGCTTTCATCGCCGAAGACCACGGCACGCCATTCCATCTCCCAATTGACCCTCTGACGGCACAAGTGGAGTCGTACGCATCGATGCTGTGGAAAAAGTTCAAGGCAATCGTAAAATGCGTTTTAGACAGGTACGTGCCGAGTAAAAACGTGAGGGACGGGAAAAACCCACCGTGGTTCAACAACAAAGTTAGGAAACTACTGCGAAAGCAAAGAGAGCTTCACTGCAAATTTAAACGCAGCCAAAACCTCTCAGACAAACAGAAGCTAAACGATGTCAAAGTTAGGGTAAGGAGGGCTATGCGTGAAGCGTTCAGTGAATTCGAAAGTAAAATTCCATGTACCGACTTGACAGAAAATCCTAGGAAGTTCTGGTCTTACGTTAAATCAGTAAGTGGATCGAAACAGCATATCCAGACACTCTGGAATGATAATGGCATTGAAACAGAGGATGACACGCGTAAAGCTGAATTACTAAACACCTTTTTCCAAAGCTGTTTCACAGAGGAAGACCGCACTGCAGTTCCTTCTCCAAATCCTCGCACGAACGCAAAAATGGCTGACATCGAAATAAGTTCAAAAATGGTTCAAATGGCTCTGAGCACTATGGGACTTAACATCTGTGGTCATCAGTCCCCTAGAACTTAGAACTACTTAAACCTAACTAACCTAAGGACATCACACACATCCATGCCCGAGGCAGGATTCGAACCTGCGACCGTAGCAGTCGCGCGCTTCCGGACTGAGCGCCTAGAACCGCTAGACCACCGCGGCCGGCCTTGAAATAAGTGTCCACGGAATAGAAAAGCAACTGAAATCACTCAACAGAGGAAAGTGCACTGGACCTGACGGGATACCAAATCGATTCTACATAGAGTACACGAAAGAGCTTGCCCTCCTTCTAACAGCCGTGCACCGCAAGTCTCTAGAGGAGCGGAAGGTTCCAAATGACTGGAAAAGAGCACAGGTAGTTCCAGTTTTGAAGAAGGGTCGTCGAGCAGATGCGCAAAACTATGGGCCTATACCTCTGACATCGATATGTTGTAGAATTTTAGAACATGTTTTTTGCTTGCGTATCATGTCATTTCTGGAAACCCAGAATCTACTCTGTAGGAATCAACATGGATTCCGGAAACAGCGATCGTGTGAGACCCAACTCGCTTTCGTTGTTCATGAGACCCAGAAAATATTAGATACGGGCTTCCAGGTAGATGCCATTTTCCATGACTTCCGGAAGGCGTACGATACAGTTCCCAACTGTCGCCTGATAAACAAAGTAAGAGCCTACGGAATATCAGACCAGCTGTGCGGCTGGATTGAAGAGTTTTTATCAAACAGAACACAGCATGTTGTTCTCAATGGAGGGACGTCTACAGACGTTAAAGTAACCTCTGGCGTGCCACAGGGGAATGTTGTGGGACCATTACTTTTCACAATATATATAAATGACCTAGTAGATAGTGTCGATAGTTCCATGCGGCTTTTCGCGGATGATGCTGTAGTACACAGAGAAGTTGCAGCATTAGAAAATTGCAGTGAAATGCAGGAAGAACTGCAGCGGATAGGCACTTGGTGCGGGGAGTGGCAACTGACCCTTAACATAGACAAATGTAATGTATTGCGAATACATAGAAAGAAGGATCCTTTATTGTATGATTACATGATAGCGGAACAAACACTGGTAGCTGTTACTTCTGTAAAATATCTGGGAGTATGCGTACGGAACGATTTGAAGTGGAATGATCATATAAAATTAATTGTTGGTAAGGCGGGTGCCAGGTTGAGATTCATTGGGAGAGTCCTTGGAAAATGTAGTCCATCAACAAAGGAGGTAGCTTACAAAACACTCGTTTGACCTATACTTGAGTATTGCTCATCAGTGTGGGATCCGTACCAGGTCGGGTTGACAGAGGAGATAGAGAAGATCCAAAGAAGAGTGGCGCGTTTCGTCACAGGGTTATTTGGTAAGCGTGAAAGCGTTACGGAGATGTTTAGCAAACTATAGTGGCAGACTCTGCAAGAGAGGAGCTCTGCATCGCGATGTAGATTGCTGTCCAGTTTTCGAGAGGGTGCGTTTCTGGATGAGGTATCGAATATACTGCTTCCCCCTACTTATACCTCCCGGGGAGATCACGAATGTAAAATTAGAGAGATTCGAGCGCGCACGGAGGCTTTCCGGCAGTCGTTCTTCCCGCGAACCATACGCGACTGGAACAGGAAAGGGAGGTAATGACAGTGGCACGTAAAGTGTCCTCCGCCACACACCGTTGGGTGGATTGAGGAGTATAAATGTAGATGTAGATGTAGATGAGTGGAAGACGGACTAGAGGTGAGCGTGCCCCGAGCCCACTGCTAATGATCAGTTCGCAACTGTTCTTGTGGACATTCCGGGGCTAACAATCCATATTGTCTGTGCTGTGATAGCTGTACGATCTGCCACTGCTGCCCTTAGAAGACGACGAACCAGTCGGGAGTCTGTACTGAATGGACGTCCAGAATCTCGTCTAATAGTGTGAGAATGTTCAAGTGAACAATGATACCAACATCGTTACATAACTAAAGCAGCACATCCAACTCGTGTAACAATTTTCCGAAAGGAATATCCCGCCACTCGTAAGGCTACAATTTGACCCTTTTCAGACTCGTTCAGTTGGCTGTAGGGAGCACGAGTATATCTCTGTGTCACAGTTGCCTTACTTACTTGACACGTTTGCACCACACTGAACCTTCTGGCTGTGAGGATTCGCTATCAAAGGGTAGACACAGATAGCGCTCTTTTAGCTACGCCACTGCGCTATCTGGTGGCGGATGACGTTGAAATCGTTATTAGTATATCTACTATCCCCAAGGTAACATATAACTTCATCGGGTCAAAATTGACTTCGTCTTTCCAGGTGTAGTAATCTTTTTTCAAAAATGTTCAAATGTCGGTGAAATCTTATGGGACTTAACTGCTAAGGTCATCAGTCCCTAAGCTTACACACTACTTAACCTAAATTATCCTAAGGACAAACACACACACCCATGCCCGAGGGAGGACTCGAACCTCCGCCGGGACCAGCCGCACAATCCATGACTGCAGCGCCTAAGACCGCTCGGCTAATGCCGCGCGGCAATCTTTTTTCTCCGGCAGTGTGTTTCAACTCATCGACGAAAGAAAGAAACACAAAAAATGTTCAGGGAAATTCAGGAATGAAATAAATAGTCAGTACGGGGAATTTAAGGCGAAAAGAGGGTGTAAAAATGGAAGAAAGAAAAAAATGGTTCTAGGAAGTACTGATACAGCGTAGAGAAAATCCAAAACAACCTTCAGCGAAAATAAAAGTAAGGGTATCGACATTACAAGCGCAGGAAGAATTCCACGGATAGGAGGAAAGAGTGCATTGAAGGGCCCTATGAGGTGGAGGAAGTGTCTGATGACATAATAGGAAAATAAATAAAATTCGATGTGGGAGACAAAGGGAATTCGTTAGTAGAATCAAACTGAGATTTCGAAGAATTATGATCAAAATGACAGAAGGAATAGATGGCATTTCTTCGGGATTTCTAAAATCATTGGGGGTAATCGAAACCAAACGATTACTGAAACTGATTTTTGGAATTCATGAGACTGGAGACATACTATTAGATATTCGGGAAAATATCTGTGAAATCGCGAAGACAGCAAGAGCAAATAAATGCGAGAATAGAATCTCAATCAGCTTACTTTACGCCTCATGATGGAGGCGAGACTTAAGAAAAGCCGGTCGGTGTGGCCGAGCGGTTCTAGGCGCTTCAGTCTGGACCCGCGCGACGGTTACGGTCGCAGGTTCGAATCCTGCCTAGGGCATGGATGTGTGTGATGTTCTTAGGTTAGTTAGGTTTAACTTCTAGGGGATTGATGACTTCAGATGTTTTGTCCCATAGTGCTCAGAGCCATTTGAACCATTTACGGTTTTGTCATAGGATTCTGCGACCTATAAAAAGCGTTCGAGACTGTAAAATGAAGCAAGATGTTCGAAATTCTGAGAAAAATAGAGTCAACTATAGGGGAAGACAGGTAATATGCAGTATGTACAAGAACCAAGAGGGAAAAATAAGACAGGACGACCAAGGACAAAGTGCCCGGATTAAGAACGGTGCAAGTCATGCATGTAATCTTTCGCTCCTACTGATCAATCTCTACATTGAAGAAGTAATGAAGAAAATAAAAGCAAGTTCCAAGTGTGGGATTAAAATTACATATAAAAGAATATCAGTGATCAGATTCGCTGATCACATTGCTATCTTCTTAGAAAGTGTTCAGAGGAATGGTCTAAAGAGTACAACAAATCAGTTGAGAGTCAAATGAAGCTGGACTAAAGTAATGAGAACTAGCAGAAATAAAATGAGCAATAAAGTTAAAATCAAAAATAGTGATGTTGAAAATTAGGTGAACTGATAACGACGAAAATGAGGTCGTTGTACGCAGAATCTGTGAGGAAGGGAAGGTACGAAAAACACTGATAAGAAGAACGGACATGACAGTGTGTTAAGGCATTATGGAATAACTTCCTTCGTAACAGAGTAAGATTTTCAGCGTGAACAAAAACTGTAGGAGGTGGCAGAGATTGGTTTATATCCAACAAATAATGGAGAACGTAGGGTGAAGTGCTACTCTGAGATGAAAAGCTGGGACAAGAAAGGAATTCGTGGAGGACTGCATCAAACCAGTCAGAAAATCGGTGGAAGGAGGTAAACCACCAGGCTGCGCCAAATTCTAGGCTATGGCTATTTCCTTTATTTATCACAGAGGATGATGTTCTTTCTCCATCGTCTTCATAAGCGAAGTCGTTCCAGTTCCAGTATGCCAGTTAGGCATGGCCTGCCCCTCAATAGGTATGGGCAGGGGAGGCCGACAAAGCTTATAGGTGACTAGTGGATGGTGGTGGGATAACTTATGGAAAAATTCCTGTTGTAGTTGGTATTAGAGCTGCACCTTTCTTACACTGAAGTCAGCTGATAGGTATATCTGCTTAAAGGAAGTCATTCTAAGGAATCACCTTCAGAAGAGGTCGGATATCCAAGTAGAGAAGGAATTGGTATATTTTATCAAAATATGAGAGTAATTAGAGATAAAGTTAGTGAACTGCTTATAGATGTTGACTCTGACATGATTGGTGTATAAGAGCACCACTTAAATAATTTGAGGATTCAAAGGCTTCCTTTCCCAGGATACAGGTTAGCCGGCTGTTTTTCAAGGTGTTCCTTGCGGAGTGGGGGAGTGGCCATATATGTAAAAAAAACTGTATTTCGATTGAGTCCATAGACTTATCACGTCACTGCACTGAACAGATATTTAAATGTTGTACAGCCGCAGTTGAATTTAGTGAAACTAAATTTCTAATTGTTGTTGTTTATAGGTCCCCTAACGGTGATTTCAGATCATTTCTGCTCAAGCTAAAGAGGGTTCTTGGTTCACTTTATAGGAAGTACCAGAAATTAATTATATGCGGTGATTATATGTGGCGACTTCAATATTAATGTTGTATATGATTGTGCAAGAAAAAGGATGTTCGTAGATCTCCTAAACTCATATGGTCTGATGCAGACTGTGGTTTTTCCAGCTAGGGTGCAGGGGAAAGCCATATACATTATTTTTATTCATGCTTCATTATTAGATGAGAATTCTGTTAGTAAAAGGATGTATGGCCTTTCAGACAATGGTGCACGAATTTTACGTAAAAGGCTTTTGTACTCAATCAAATGTCGCATACAATTACAAACTACGTAGGAAAGTTAATCCAACGGCAACAGAGAGTTCTTTAAACCTCGTTAAGGAATAAGAGTGACAGGATGTTTATAGTGCCGATAACATAGATGACAAATATAATGCTTTCTTTAACACATCATTCTCTCCGAGAGCTGCCTTTCATTGGAAAGTTCTAAACGGGGTACTAAGGGTAAAAGGCAGCCTTGGTTTCTGACTAGTAGGGTAAGGATATCATGTAGAACAAAGCGGGAATTATATCAAAATGTCAGAAGTAGTCACAATAAAGCTGCAGTAGCCCATTACAAACAGTATTGTAAGGTGCATAAAAATGTTATTAGGAAGGCAAAGAGTATGTGGTATGCAAATAGAATAGCTAATTCACAAGATAAAATGAAAACCATGTGGTCAGCTGTGAAGGAAGTGTCTGGTCAGCGGCACAAGGTCGACGATATAAAGTCAGCTCGTAGTAAAAATATTTCTGTTACTGGTAAGTCAGATATATGTACAGCATTTAACTATCACTTTCAGAGCATTGCTGGTGAATTAAATAAAAACAAACTTAGTTTCTACAGGGAATCACATAACTCTCTTGGAAAATGCCTTTCCGAGATTGATGTCTGAAATACTCTGTGTGATACTGACAAGGGAGGATTGAGTCAATTAAATCACTAAAGACTAAGGACTCTCTTGGATATGTTGCTGTGCTAGCAGAATATCTAAGTACTGTGATGCACATGTTAGCTCTGTACTTAGCCATATTTGTAGTTTTTCCATTAAGAATGGTCAGTTTCGTTAACGATTAAAGCACTCATAGTAAAACCGCTTTATAAAAGGAAGAAAGGGATAATGTACAGTAGATAATTTAAGACCTACTTTTATGTCATCAGTGTTTGCCAAAGTTATTGAAAGGCAGCGTATGTAAGGATAATTTGTCATTTTATATCACCTAATTTCCTATCAAATGTACAGTTCGGCTTTAGAAGTCATTTAACTACTGAAAATGCTATATTTTCTTTTTTCTGTGGGATACTGCATGGATTAAACAAAAGGTTTCGAACGCTAGGCATATTTTTTATTTGAAATGGCCCTTAGTACTATGGGACTTAACATCTGAGGTCATCAGTCCCCTAGAACTTAGAACTACTTAAACCTAACTAACCTAAGGACATCACACACATCTACGCCCGAGGCAGGATTCGAACCTACGACCGTAGCGGTCGCGCGGTTCCAGTCTGAAGCGCCTAGAACCGCTCGGCCACACCGGCCGGTTACTTTTTTTTTATTTAACTAAGGCGTTTGATTGTGTTGATCAGAAAATATTGTTCCAGAAGCTAGACCATTACGAAATTCAGGGAGTGGCTCACATTTGGTACACCTCTTACTTTAACATCAGACAGCAAAAGGTCATTATTCACAGGGTTGAGAATGGTTGTGATGTGGGTTCTGAGTGGGGTACGGTCAAATGAGGGATGCCCCATGGATCAATGTTGGGATCACTCCTGTTCCTTAATTATATGAATGATACGGCCTCTAGTATTACTGGTAATTCTAAAATACACTACTGGCCATTAAAATTGCTACACCGCGAAGATGACGTGCTACAGACACGACATTTAACCGACATGAATGGGATGCTGTGATACACAAATGATTAACTTTTCAGAGCATTCACACAAGGTTGGCGCCGGTGGCGACACCTACAACGTGCTGTCATGAAGAAAGTTTCCAACCGATTTCTCATACACCAACAGCAGTTGACCGGCGTTGCCTGGTGAAACGTTGTTGAGATGCCTCGTGTAAGGAGGAGAAATGCGTACCATCACGTTTCCGACTTTGATACAGATCGGATTGTAGCTTATGGCGATTGTGGTTTATCGTATCGCGACATTGCTGCTCGCTTTGGTCGTGATCCAATGACTGTTAGCAGAATATGGAATCTGTGGGTTCAGGAGGGTAATACGGAACACCGTGCTGGATCCCAACGGCCTCGTATCACTAGCAGTCGAGATGACAGGCATCTTATCCGCATGGCTGTAACGGATCGTGCAGCCACGTCTCGATCCCTGAGTCAACAGATGGGGACGTTTGCAAGACAACAACCATCTGCACGAACAGTTCGACGACTTTTGCAGCAGCATGCACTATCAATTCGGGACCATGGCTGCGGGTACCCTTGATGCTGCATCACAGACAGGAGCGCCTGCGATAGTGTACTCAACGACGAACCTGGGTGCACGAATGGCAAAACGTCATTTTTTCGGATGAATGCAGGTTTGTTTACAGCATCGTGATGGTCGCATCCGTGTGTGGCGACATCGGGGTGAACGCACATTGGAAGCGTGTATTCGTCATCGCCATACAGGCGTATCACCCGGCGTGATGGTATGGGGTGCCATTGGTTACACGTCTCGGTCACCTCTTGTTCGCATTGACAGCACTTTGAACAGTGGACGTTACATTTCAGATGTGTTACGACCCGTGGTTCTACCCTTCATTCGAGCCATGCGAAACACTACATTTCAGCAGCATAATGCACGACCGCATGTTGCAGGTCCTGTACGGGCCTTTCTGGATACAGAAAATGTTCGACTGCTGCCCTGGCCAGCACGTTCTCCGGATCTCTCACCAACTGAAAACGTCTGGTCAATGGTGGCCGAGCAACTGGCGCCGGCCGTGTGGCCGAGCGGTTCTAGGCGCTACAGTACGGAACCGCGCGACCGCTACGGTCGCAGGTTCGAATCCTGCCTCGGGCATGGGTGTGTGTGATGTCCTTAGGTTAGTTAAGTAGTTCTAAGTTCTAGGGGACTGATGACCTCAGAAGTGACGTCCCATAGTGCACAGAGCCATTTTTTGGAAACCTCCATCTCAGTGCAGTCGCTGGACAGTGTGTTTAAGGCATTGAACCTGAGCGGGGTGCCTCCAAACACCCCTTCGACGGTTGTCTGGTTGAAGGCATATGCGACACTCATCGGTGAAGAGAACGAGATGCCAATCCCGAGCGGACCATCGGCATGTTGTTGGGCACATTTGTACCGCGCTGCATGGTGTCGTGGTTGCAAAGATGGACCTGGCCATAGACGTCGGGATTCAAGTTGCGCACAGTTTGATTCGTAACACGACGTCCTGTGGCTGCACGAAAAGCATTATTCAACATTGTGGCGTTGCTTTCAGGGTTCCTCCGAGCCATAATCCGTAGGTAACCGTCATCCACTGCAATAGTAGCACTTAGGCGGCCTGAGCGAGGCATGTCATCGACAGTTCCTGTCTCTCTGTATCTCCTCCATCTCCAAACAAAATCGCTTTGGTTCACTCCGAGACGTCTGGACACACCTTGTTGAGAGCCCTTGCTGGCACAAAGTAACAATGCGGACGCGATCAAACCGCAATATTGACCGTCAAGTCATGGTTGAACTACAAACAACACGAGCCGTGTACCTCCTTCCTGGTGGAATGACTTTAACTCATTGGCTGTCGGGCCCCCTCCGTCTAATATGCGCTGCTCATGCATGGTTGTTTACATTTGGGCGGGTTTAGTGACATCTCTAAACATTCAAAGGGACTGTGCCTATGACACAATATCGACAGTCAACGTCTATCTTCAGGAGTTCTGGGAACCAGGGTGATGGAAAACTTTTTTTGATGTGTGTATATATTCTTTACTGTCGTTTCTTGTTAACAGTATCAGCTTATTCCCAAGAATTAGCAGCTTCCACTCAGTTAATACTAGGCAGAAATCCAGTCTTCATTTTGATCGCACTTCCTTAACTCTCTGCAGAAAGGTGTACATAATATTGCTGCATCTATTTTCAATAAGGTACCCCAAGAATTCGAAACTCTTAGCAGTAATCCACGCCCTTTCAAAATTGAAACTGAAGAGGGCCCCCATGGATCAACCCTTCTATTCTGTTAAGGAGTTCCTTGAAAAATTAAGCTTATTCTTATGTTATTATGTTGATTGTGTTTACTTAAGTTTATGGCTAGACTTTTTTTGGGTACACAAACATTTTATTTTATCTGTTATTACTTTTTGTTTAATTTCATGTACTGACACGTTCAATGACCTTGGAGTTTTGCTCCTCTATTTGGTCCTACGGAACTAGACGCGTAAATGAATAAATAAATAAAAATATTTCCTAATGACTTGTCTCGACTTGTTGCTATCTTGGTTATTTTCTCCCTCACCACAACCACCCTTGCCACATCACTCCCCCTGTTATGTTCTTTTCCAACTATTGATGGCGATTTCGGATAGGTTTCATCCGTTGTACATGACCAAAACACTTCCGTTCCACTGCATTTATCCTTTCCTCTATACACATTTCCACTTGCAGGTCTCTCCTTACGTGCTAGTTCCTGATCTCGCTCTCCTTTTCATTTGTGGAGCAGACGGAAGTGATTTCGTTTCATAAGCTTTTACATGACTAAGTGTTTTTTGGTTTCGTCAGACTATAAGTCATGTTGTGCAGAAGTAAACCTTTGAACATACTCTGTTTAATTCTTACAGGAGCATCCTTATCCCAGGCAAGTATTTATTCTAGATTGGAGAACTTAAATCCTTTGGCTTGTTCAGTGCCTCAAGATGAAGACTACAATATATGTGAAATTTTTCACATTCTAGATCTTTCAGATATGAGTTACTTGGACTGCGGATTCTAACGATAAACAATGGCATTGTTTTGTTTCTGTTCACACTTAACTCGACTTCTTTCAACTTGGCGCTGAACCTACATGTTACGTTCATCCCTAAATACAACACCACCCTCAAATACAGGAAGATTCAGGGCTTCTCTTTGCATTACTTCGATGTCCTTCGTTTTGTTATCCGTGAGTGCGATGCTGAATAATGGGGAAAGAGAACTTCCCTGTCGGACATCTGTCTTTCACAGTAAACCGCGTTGCCTTTCCATCGCTAAAACTGTTACAGTGAAACTTGGTAACTGAAAACAGTATGTGTGCCAAAACGTGTTACTAGCAATGTGAAAACAAGCGTTTAAAATTGTGGTTGCTGTGTCACCCATATATTCTCATCTAGAATAGTCTTAACTACCGTTTTTCTTTCAACACGAATATATCTGTGCTAATTAATTCCAATTCCTATGTGTGATACATCTTAATCTAAGTTGCGTCTGATTATTTATAAATGAGATTGAATAAAAGAATGATTATCAGTAACACGCCGAATGGTTTTCATACGAAACAATCAGACCCAATGGCTAACTGTTGCCTATGATATATAGGTTCTGCCAGAAAAATGCTTCTACGGAATTTACATGAAATTTTCCAAATGAATATTGTTCCTATTTTTTTCTCAAAAGGTCCGTTTAGGCCCTACCGCAGACCTTTGCAACACATAACTCATCTCTACTCATCGTACTGCAAGAATATGATGTGACGA